>NW_026356528.1:462-11982 GCF_001194135.2 Octopus bimaculoides | reverse complement strand
TTATATATAGTGTACATTATTTACATTTGACGGATATTTGTCCTCATTTTGTTTGTTGTTAACACAACATTTTGGCTGATATACCCTCCAGCCTTCATCAGATGTCTTGGGAAATTTCAAACCTGGATTCTCATTCCTAAGGTATTTTTCGATGTTATTGTTATTATTATAATTACTATATGTATATATATATATATATATATATATATATGTATATATATCGATTTAAATAAGAGCCAAAGTCTGATCCATTGTAAAGACTTTATCATGACCTATGAGCATTTCGATGCAATATCCAGATCGATTCATGCATATTATAAAATATGGAATATTGTATCTCTTCAGGGTCGTATTAATACAAAGCAGACAGTAAAAATAGACAACATTTATAGACAACATTCATAGTTGACCTATAATTACATGTAAATAAACAAGTTGAAAAGACACGAGATGTAATGCAACCGTATAGCATATCGGTGTTGAAACCGTAAGAAGACAAAGTTGTTATCTATTTTTACTGTCTGCTTTAAATTAATACGACCCTGAAGAGATACAATATTCCATATATTATAATATGCATGAATCGATCTAGACATTGCATCGAAATGATCATAGGTCATAATAAAGTCTTTACAATGGATCAGATTTGGCTCTTATTTAAATCGATATACATACAAAAACTCACTTGTGAGTATTTTGCTACGTTTGATAACAGATACAATATTTTTGCCAAATTTTGGTATAAATCTATAAATACATACATATATATGTAGGGTTGCCAATTTGGCATATTTTATGCTAGATCTAGCATTTTTTTCAGCAAGTTTAGTAAATTAAAATTTTAATATTCAGGTCACTGCCTGGAATCGATCTTGGGATTGGTAGCCCGTGCTCTTAACCACTATGCCATATGCCCATGGGCTGTTTTTCTTTTTTGGTTCTCATTCCAAAGGTATTTTTCAATGTTATTATTATTATTATTCAGGTTACTGCCTGGAATCGAACTCGGAATCTTGGGGTTGGTAGCCTGCACTCTTAACCACTACGCCATATGCCCATGGGCAATTATAGAGTGAATTTTAGGGCTTATAAATCCAATATTTTCCTATCTTTCCTTAATACCAGTTCCCATATGCTATTCATATCTGTACTCTGTCTTCTTAGGAAGTTGTTGTGTCTTAGCATATGTGCTGCTTCTTTTAGTTTAGGTATTTTCCAGTGGTGTTCTCTGTCTATTATTTTAACTTCATCCCACAGGGGGAGGTGGTCTCCATTTTTCCATACATGATCAGCTATACCCGATTCATCAATATCTTCTCGTGTCATAGCTTTGCGATGTTCTTCTACCCTTATTTTGAGGGAGCAGCATGTTTTGCCTTTGTATAACCTACCACAGCTGCATGGGATGGAGTACACATAGTTTTTGGTCATATTCTCTTTTATTGGTGGTTTTACCTGAAGGAGATATTTGCGAAGTGTCGTATTACTCTTGAATACTGTCCTGATGTCATATGGGCTGCATATCTTTTGTATCTTTTCAAAGAGGGCCTTTCACATAGGGTAGACAGACTGTAGACAGTTTATTGGATTCATCCTCTCATGGGCATATGGCGTAGTGGTTAAGAGCACGGGCTACCAACCCCAAGATTCTGAGTTCCATTCTAGGCAGTGACCTGAATAATAATAATAGTAATAATATTGAAAAATACCTTAGAGATGAGAACCCAGGTTTGAAATTTCCCCAAGACACCTAGTGAAGGCTGGAGGGTATATCAGCCAAAACATTGTGTTTAACAACAAACAAAATGAAGACAAATATCTATCAAATGTAAATAATGTACATAATTCCTCATCTCTTAAGTATAGAACTAATATATATAGTGTGTATGTGTGTGTGTACACTGTTCGAAAAAGTGGCAGAAAGAGTGCAGTGGAATTACCATGAGGAATTTCACTGTACTGTTTCTTTTGCTTTCTCCAAATAATACAAGTCTTTTCCAAAGTAGGCAACCACTAGTCCTTTGGTTTTGTTTTATCTGATATATGTAGATGTATATATGTAGATGTATATATAGATGTATATATGTAGATGTATATATGTAGATGTAGGGTTGCTAATTTAGCATATTTTATGCTAGATCTAGCATTTTTTTTTTTCAGCATTTAGCAGAAAATTTTTGAATCTAGCATTTAGCAGGGAAAATAAGTTTAAAATTTTATTTAGCATTTTTATTAGTATTTTTCTCTGATCATGACATTTCCGCAATAGTTACCCTTTTTCTTTTTCCTCCTTTTCTACTTTCATTAATGTATCTTATAGCCAAATTTTAGTACTATGGGCTATTGTTGAATTTTTCTTCCACTTTCTTGAAACTTCAAATGAAAGTTTATCAAGTTATGAACTTTTCCAGCCCTACCCCACCGGCTTGGATACAGAGTGGTGCTGGTGGGAGAGGGAGAGAAGATGACTTTGTATCAGCACCTGAACTCATTACACAATAATGTAAATATGTTGCAAAGAATGAAAGCATGGAAATTTGTCCTAACAATGCTTTATTCTGTAGTGATGAGTTTTTATCATGACAGGTTGACTGATTTAAAATAGGCCTGTGTGTTTTCATACTTGTTTTGGATTATATAGTATAGAAGTACAGGGTGGGTGGTGTCTCCCCCTTTATATTTCTACTTACTTTTTTTTTCAAGTATTGTAGTTATAATTGTGGTTTTACCAATAGATATTGAATGTAAGATTGGAAGCGAAATATGATATTCTCAGGTTTATATCAGAACACAGTTTTAGGATTCTTGCAGATTTTACTTTTCCATTTATAGGTTGGCCACTCTGCATCCTGAATCAGTATTCTTCACCTCAAGAATTTGTAAGCAGCAAACAAATTGCTAATGATGAATGAAAGAATTGTTAGCGGCAAACTGCTAAGTTGTGTTTTCAATTTTATATTAGTCAAAATTTTATTTTCTTGCTTCCAACTACATTATAATGAGCAAAGAAAAAACAAAGTTGTGCCAGCAAAAATTCTGAAAGGAATGGCTTAAGATGCCAGCGTTTACTAAGTGGTTGCGTGAAGTACCTAGTGACCAATCTAAAGCACATTGCAGATATTGTAGATGTAATATGTTAGTAAAATATTCTCTTTCAGTAAGCCACTGTGAAGCAAAAAAACATAAAGCATCAACTCCACAGCAAATGATTCTGCTTACCAATTTTATTAAAACCCAAAATGATAGGACATCTATGCTTGAAGCAAATTTAGCAATGTTTATTTGTTACCACTCATCATTTAATATCTGTGATCACTTAATAGAGTTATGTAAGAATTATATGTCTGATGGTGATATTACATCCAAAGTGAAGTTGCATCGTACAAAATGTGCAAATATTGTGAGAAATGTTCTAGCTCCATATTTTGATGGAGATTTGATTTTTGATAGAAGAGATAGAAAATTTAGCTTGTTATTAGAGGCATCCAATGATATAGCGATAAATAAGTTGTTAGGAATTGTTATCATATATTATAGTGACACTCACAAAAAAGTGGTATATACATATCTCAGTATGGTATCTTTAGAAACATGAGATGCAGAGGGCATTGTAGATGCTTTAAAAATTGAATTAGTGAAAAAGAAATTAGATATAAAAAATTTACTGGCTATAGGAACCGACAATGCTAGAGTAATGATATGAGTCAATAATGGTGTTTCCCAGAAATTAAAAGAAGTTCCATCATTACTTCTATCTAGATGTGTATGTCATTCTTTACAGTTGGCAGTATCCCACACTTGTGCTGAATGCTTGCCCATAAATTTAGAATTTTTAGTATCCGAAACCTATAAATGGTCTTCTCATTCTTCAACAAGACTTTACCTTGCTATCAATGATTAAGAGCCTTTGAAGATTGTGAATTCTTGTACAACTAGGTAGTTGTCAATAGAACCAGAGGTAAATAGAATTTTAAGCCAATGGTTTGAATTGCAAACTCACTTCCAAAAGAAAAGTGCTTTACAGCACAAACGTTACATGAAATGTTTTGTGATTCTAGAAATGAACTTTACCTTTTATTTTTGCATCCAATTTTAAAACACGTTCAGGAGTGGCTGTGTGGTAAGTAGCTTGCTTACGAACCACATGGTTTTGGGTTCAGTCCCACTGCGTGGCACCTTGGGCGAGTGTCTTCTACTATAGCCTCGGGCCGACCAAAGCTTTGTGAGTGGATTTGGTAGACGGAAGCTGAAAGAAGCCCGTCGTATATATATGTATATATATGTATATATATATATATATATATATGTATATGTATGTTTGTGTGTCTGTGTTTGTCCTCCCAACATCGCTTGACAACCGATGCTGGTGTGTTTACGTCCCCATAACTTAGTGGTTTGACAAAAGAGACCAATAGAATAAGTACTAGGTTTACAAAGAATAAGTCCTGGGGTCGATTTGCTCGACTAAATGCGGTGCTCCAGCATGGCCACAGTCAAATGACTGAAACAAGTAAAAGAGGAAGTGAATAAACTATTTGAATCAAACACTGTTGACAAAACAAAATTACTTGAAGATCTTTCAAATTTGATCAAATCTGTTGCTAATATGATAGTGTTGCCAACATGTAGAATTGATCCTCTTGATCCGGATGCTTCTATTGAAAAATTTCTGGATCCTAAATCAAATTTAGACTACAGGTTCAAGAGAAAGATAGCAGAAATGATTAAGAAGATTGTAACCACCACCGAAGAAAATAATATTCACAAAAGAGCACAACACCGTTTGCCAGGAAATATTAATATACTGAGGAATATCAAATGTTTTTCAGTAGAGAATATTTTGCAGCATTTCAAAGAGCCAATTTTACCTGTCTTTGAAGCAATGCATATAAATGAAGAAAAAGTTGCTCCAATTTAAATTCAGTTTAATAGCATTCATTTAGTTAAGTGGACAAATACATCTAATACTGGGGCATTCTGACTGGAAGTCTTGGAATATAAAGATGCTGCTGGAGGAAATCCTTTTAGAGATGTTGCAAATTTTGCCATTAATCTATATTAATCTATCAATCTATTGATATTGCCAAACTCAAATGCTGAAGTTGAACAGTTGTTCAGCAGTATGGGTGTAATCAAATCAAAATTGAAAAACAAAATGCATCTTCCTGTGCTTAGATCAATACTGTCTATAAAATATGGCCGGAAAAGATATGGCAAATGTTGCAAAAACTTTGATATTCCAAAACATAATTAACAAGATTGGGACCTTGAATGTATACAGAAGTCAAGACCTAGGCACTGCAGCTGAAAGTGATCAAATCAGTGAATTTCAAGAAATTATTTCTGAATGCTGAATATAATTAAAGAAAGTAAATAAAAATGTAAATAAAAATCAAGATTTTTGATATAATTAGTCTTTAGCATTTTTTGTCATATTTAGTATTTTTTAGTTTTTCTCTGGTATTTTTTATACTGAAATTTAGCATAAATTTCTGATTTTAAGTTGACAACACTGGTACTAATACACACACACACACACATAAATATGTGTGTGTGTGTGTATATATATATATATAATGTATTGATCCATGATAGAAAATTCAACAAAAAAAGTACTCCATCTTGTGAGAGGTGAATATTATTTAAAGGTCACAATTCATGTATTAGAGTGCTACTAATAGTTTCATATGTTGAAAGAACTCAAACATATTCTTCAGGGGCCTGAAGAAGGTTTGAGTTCTCTCAATATATGAAACTATTAGTAGTGCTTTAATACATGTGTTGTGACCTTTAAATAATAATAATGATAATAATAATATATATATATATATATATAATACATTTGCCAACTAAATGTGGCGGACCTATCGAGGACTGTGTTACTGTTGTTTTTAGCTTCAGGAAGATATCTTCTCTAGCTGGCCAACAACACGCAGTCTGTGTCCGATTAGCATTTGTGAGGGAGGTCATTGTTCCCATCTCTAGCCTTACGTGATACACACAAACCTGGGTTTCTGAGTGGTTACCTGTCTTCAGTGTATGTTAGTCACTGGCTAGTGATAAAGAACTCATTCCACTCGCAAAATACTATATCCTTTTTCTAGCGACACACTGTTGCTGATCTCATAAAGAGAGAGAGATAAGTTATATTAAATCACTGAGCAAGAGATAAACAGTAACAGTATGGAATCATAAAATGTGTATATATATATATATATATATACAGAGAGGTACAGTATGTATGTGTGTGTTTATGTGAATATTGTACAGTACATATGTAGAGAAGTATACATGGATATTTTTGTATGTTTTGAATAAGTCATGGAGTAAATTTCTTCAACTAAAATACCCTTAAAGGTAGTGCTCCAGCATGGCCACAGTTAAATGACCGAAACAAGTTAAAGAACAAAAGAATATATATATATATATGTGTGTGTGTGTATGTATATTTGGTGTGCATGTATAATGTATGAGAAAGTGCAGAAAGAGTGCAGTGGAATTACCGTGAGGAATTTCACTCTACTGTTTCTGTTGCTTTCTCCAAATAATACAAGTCTTGCCAAGGTAGGCAACCACTAGTCCTTTGATTTTGTTTTACTATATATGCATGTAGATGTATATGTACTAATACATACACACAGACACACACATACATACAGAGAGGGACAGTGTGTTTGTGTGAATATTGTACAGTACATATGTAGAGAAGTATATATGGATATTTTTGTATGTTTTTGTGTGTTTGTAGATATAGAGCCTGATTGAAAAGCCATGTTGTCCCTCTAATAACCCAAAGCTTACATCTAGATGGGTGCATTCAACCATACACAATATATATTAACAAAAAGAATAGTGAGCAATTAATTTTATTGCTCAATGTTGATGAAGCACTTGTAGAATTATGCGATAAGATGAATTGCTCACTCTATTATCCTTGTCAATACTTATATAAATTCTACTAGTGTCTACAGGTTTTCAGATATATCATCAGTAAAGCAATTGATTTCAGTTGTATAATAGTATCTGATAGCTGATACCTAGCATTCTGGACTTTATAACACACAAACACTCCAAAGTTAAAACGCCAATAGAATTCATTTATATATATTATTGGGTCATCCCATGAATAATGGATTTTTTTTATACTTCTTTTATTTTTCAAAATTAAGATTAAAAAAGAACTTTGTTTATCTAAACTGTACTCTCCTTTATTTTCTACAATGTTCTTCCATCTATCTAGTACACTTGCAAGGCCCCTCTACCAAAATTAATTTATCTGTGATGAAAAATACTCCTCCAGTAGTGTTCTGACCTCATCTACAGAATTCATATTTCTTCTATCCAAATTATTTTGAAGACAGTGGAATAAATGATAATCAGATGGGGCAATGTCTGCAAATATGGTGTGTGGGGCATTGTTTCCCATTCAGACTGTTCCAGCCTCTGGAATGTCACCCTTGCTGTATGTGGCTGAGCATTATCCTGATGAAAGAACACCTTTCATCTTCAAACCAAAGATGGTCGTTTTTCTTCTAGTGCTGACTTAAGCTGCTCACAGTAGGTCTCCTTTGTTATTGTTTGGTTTGGGTTTAAAAGTTTGAAGTATGCTAACCTTTCATATCCCACCAAACAGATAACACCTTACATGAGTGAAGACCTTTAGCCTGGGGTGCTGGTGTTTCTCCTTTCCCTACCCACTGTCTTCAGTGCTTGACATTTTTATAGAGAACCCAATTGTTACCAGTCAGTATTCAGTCCAAAAAAAGGGTTTATTTGTGAGGCATAACAGCAAAGAAGAGCACACATTCACTCTCTGTGCATAATTAGACTCAGAAAGTTTGTGATGAACCCATTGACCCAATTTGCTGATTTTTCCAATGGCATGCAGGTGTCGACGAATGGTTGAATGACCAAATCCAAGCTTCTCTACTAGTTCCTCAACAGTTTTAACGGGATTTTGTTCCATCAGGGTTTGCAGGACATCCTTGTCGAGCTCTACAGATCTTCCAGGATGAGACTCATCTTCTAGGCTATATTTTTCTGCTCGGAATTTCTGGAACCACCGTTGACATTGGCTTATACTTATTGTCCAATCCCCATATACTGCATTAATTATTCCTTGCACTTTTCATTGTGTTGTTGCCTTTATTGAACTCATAAAGCAAAATATGCCTAATACGCTCCTTTGTCACTTCCATTATAACTTTGAAAAAATAACTGTTAAAATTGAACTGCACTCTTCAAAGCTTGCACTAAGAACAAGTACAAGGTAAGATTACTACCTGCTTTTATAGCAAGTTGATGCAAGTAATTTATCCCATCGCCCTCTGGCTTATGCAATTGAAAAAACCACCTTATTTATGGGATGACCCAGTATATATAGGTGGATAAATAGATGTATATTACATACCTATTGATGTATGCTACATATAGATGTATGTGTAAATGTATGTATTAATCTTTAATATATTTATTAGATATATCGATATATTTCTATATGTATTGTATGTATTCATGTGTGTATATATGTGTATGTGTCTTATATGTACTGGATATATATTGATATATAAATATTGTACATCTGCGCACACGCACACACACACACACACACACTGTTTCTTAAGTATCTTTTGTAGCTTCTTTGATGACAAAACTTCACTGAATTTATTTTTGTGTGAATGATTGATTTGTCTTTCATCTAGGTTTCAATTTCATTGCTTGTCTGTTTGTAAATTATTGTAAATTATCTTACCAACAATAGTGATATGCTATTGCTATCTGTATCTTTTGATGAATCAAAGTAATATTAAGAAACATAATTTTAACATCAGAACTAAATACTGTTAAATGCTTATTGTTTGGAATATTATGTTTATACATAGGCATTACTGAATATTATATTTTTGATAACTTTATTTTCATCCCACAGGACTCAAACACTAAATGCTCAATGAAATCAAGTGATATGGATTCTGGATGTTCTTTGGAATCCAATGATTTTGGTTTGGAGCATTCTAGTGAATCTACCGAGTCAAAACCAACAACACATATAGCCTCCAGTGAAGAGAATTCTTGTCCTGCTGTGGCACTCGCTGAGTCTGACTCAGACTTTTATGAGGATGAGTCAATCAACTTAGCTTCTAATGTGATTTTTTAAAAACTTCTTTATTCAGTTGTAATTCATCATCACTGTAACCTATTAACTATTTTAGTGTTGTGTTACAGTTTCAGTAACAAAAATAGTTTACTTTTATAATGAGCATGGTGTGATATCTAATTTAATTCTTCCTTTTGCTCTTTCTCTATGCAGTCATTGCTTTTGGTTTGTTTGTTATTTTGATAGTGTGTATGTTATACTAATCTGATATCTTATAAATGACTGTTATTTTAATAGACATAGTGCATTGTTGTATTGGAGGAGAGTTGCACACATTTTTCTGATATTTATTTCATGGCAAAAAAAAATAAAAATAAAAAGGGCAACTGTGTAATAAAATACCACACTTGTGATTTAGTTTGATCAGTTGTCAGTTTCCTTTAAATCTATTAACATTTCAGTAAAGTACTTTTGTTTTGTCTACAACAGTTAATGACGGTGTTGAATAACTTTCTGGGTTGCTCGGTTTTGCTACCATCTTCTAAAGGAAATTTCAAGCTGCATATTCCAATACACATCTTTTGGTTGCACTCTGTTACAGCTACAATATTAACTGCTAACAGATTTTATCTGTCTTTATGTTATAAATACACACACTTGACTATTTATATCCAAATCACCTCCTGTCTCAAAACCCCATGGTTGAAGCGAACTTATTAACTACACTGCAATGCCTGCACATACACACACACACACACACACACACACACACACACACACACACACACACACACACACACACACACACACACCATCATCATAATCATCATCATTGTTTAACATTCATTTTCCATACATGGATTCGACAGTTTGACAGTATCTCTAAGTTAGTAGACTACACTGAGATCCAACATCTGCTTTAGAATGGATTGGCTGGCTGGATGGACTTACATCAATCACTTGGGTGTTTTTTATCATGGCACTAGCACTAGTGAGGTCACGAAGTAACTTGCAAGAAAAGACTTCTCAGTACTACTAAGTGGGAGTGTAATATTTAAGGAAGTGGCTTTATGTCAAGTATTGAGAAGCTAAAGCATGGTAGAGGGATAGGGACAGGAACCTTGCTGTAGGGGAAATACATGGCTATCACAGCTGGAAAGAGGAAAAAAATGGTAATGAGGTATCTGGGCAACCCTCAAGGTCCAAGAAAGTGAATATAAGAGAGAACAGGGACAGAGGATCAGGAAGGATGGGTAGGTAAGATCACAAGTGTGTGAAAGGAGAGTGACTGATGGTTAGAAATGGAGATTGAAATGAATGCAGTGAAATCATAGACATGGGTGGATGTGTTGTTAATTGTGAATATCAGTTGGAGAATGATGAAGGAAACAGAAGTGGATTATGGAAGAGGAAGTCATAGGTGGTTCAATGAGAAGTAGGGTTGGAGGTTAAAAGTATAATAAAACTAGATAAATGAGAAGCAGTTTTATGACATAAAGTGAGTGGTGTGATCCAAAAAGGTTGCACAGTGACAGAGATGGTGGTCAGAGATATGTTGGAATAGGAAGTGAATGACAAAGCTGGAGTGGGAACATTGATAGCAGATATGAGAGCCAAGGGAAATGGCATCCGGTGGAAAATCAAGTGGTAAAGAATAATATTGAGAATGTGAGATGAGTGACAAAAGTAAATGGTTCCAAAGAGAAGGATAACTGGTAGCACAAATTATTGCAGTTGAGTGAATAGTACCATGGTCAGAAATGTTATGAAGAGATGGATGGTAGGAAGATGAGTTGTGGGGAAGGCTTGACAGGGACAGATCAGGTACGAGGGCATAGATATAAACAATATGGCTTTAGGACCTCATTTTGGCTAGACAGATAGATCTAGAGTAAATGATTTATTAATCATCTCAGTCATTTGTCATCCCCTCTGTGAGATAATGAAACGATTTTAATCGATTTAAATTTTCTTTCTATTTGAAAATTGGTTATGAAACACCTGTAGTCGTTTTATTATCTTTATCTTATGATATTTACTTTGTATTATATTATACCTATTTATTGTGCTTTTACTTATTAATTTTTCTATATGTGACAGTGGATTTTCATCGATAAGTTCATGAACCTTGGTTCTTTTCCCTAAAACTATATATTTATATATATATATATATATATGTATATCTGTGTATATATAATTAAAATAGCACAGTAAAAAATTGGATATTAATTAATATCAATTTAATACCAGTCATAACCTTATCCATCTATTGTTTTCATAATCGGTCATAATGTCTTACGTTTAAGATGATTCCCATGCTTTCCCTGATGAGAAGGTTACAATTTTAATATCAAAGATCCATATGGATCTTTGATATTAAAATTGTAACCTTCTCATCAGGGAAAGCATGGGAATCATCTTAA
>NW_026356528.1:0-452 GCF_001194135.2 Octopus bimaculoides | reverse complement strand
TATATATATTATTTATTTATTTATGCTTTTCAGCCAAGCGGCTGCAGTCATGCTGGAGCACCACGATGACTTTCCGTCTTTATGCTGGAGCACCACGATGACTTTCCGTCTTTATGCTGTGCTCTCTTCACGTTCCTTGCATGGCTCTTTTCCTCTACCTGATATAGTCCCATCAAGAATTTTGATGGCACATCTGGTGTATAAGAGAATTTGACATCGCTACCCTCAACTGTGTCTCATTTCGAGCCATTGGTTTGTCTGGTATCGTGGAGAGGAAAGTGTCAAGTTTTGTTTTGAAGACCTCTATATCCATGTCTTGCAAGTCTGTCAGTTGTTTTGGCAGGGCATTAAAAAGCTGACGTCCTATGAAACCAAGGCTGTTGCAGTACCTTGTTCTTATGTAATATATATATATGTGTGTGTGTGTATATATATATATATATATGTGTGTG
>NW_026356527.1:0-325 GCF_001194135.2 Octopus bimaculoides | reverse complement strand
TGACCATCTTTCTTTTCCTGCACGACGTTCTAAGGACTGGACGTCTTCTATCTTTTCTCTTTTCCAAAACAACATTTCTCTCACCGTTCACTGTTTTCATCTCGTTGTGGTCTAACGACCATCTATGTTTATTTTCATTTGGTTTCCTTGATTGCCTCCACTATTCTGTTTTTGTTCCCAACTTTGACCCTCTATAAATTCAAAATTTCATTTTGAAATTTGTGGGAACAACTGCTTTCGGACACTCATGCGTATTTAACTCGTTTGTCTTCCGAATTGATGTTGTTACACAGTTGGTGACGTCCTTTACTCATATATGCCTATG
>NW_026356526.1:476-634 GCF_001194135.2 Octopus bimaculoides | reverse complement strand
TTCAGGTCAAAATACAACAACAATAATAATAAAAGAATGTATATATCAACTAAAAATAAATAACAAATGAATGTATATAAAATACTTATTATATTAAGATAGAAAAATATTATAAAAAATATCAAAATTATAAACGTTCCATAATCAACCCTACGTCC
>NW_026356526.1:0-466 GCF_001194135.2 Octopus bimaculoides | reverse complement strand
AAAATATTATAAAAAATATCAAAATTATAAACGTTCCATAATCAACCCTACGTCCATTATAATACAAGCTAACAGGAATATCATATGCAAAAACCAACTTTAACGAATCTTTCGTTTAAACTACAATTTGAATGAATTTTTAGGTTAAAATAATAAAGATAGAAGTAGCACATATCTAAACGATGCAATAGTTTCAACTAAAAGATTTTAGACTAAAACGTTTATTTGAAAGAAGTCTTGTGAAAATATTGCCTAAAGAAAACTGCAGCAGATTAGCGATAAATATCGTTTTTACCTTTGTTAAATGACTATATCTTTGTTTGAAAAAAAATATGTATTTTTATATTATTCAATTGATTTTTAATGATAATTTTAGTCGATGCCTTTTTTTAACACTAAATTAGTTAGTAGTAAGTTTTATCATCTTAGCCTAAACTAAGACTTCGATTAGATTAGGGTTGAATAT
>NW_026356525.1:300-484 GCF_001194135.2 Octopus bimaculoides | reverse complement strand
CAGGAGGGTGATATAGTGCATATATAGACATACATGTGTGTGTGTATGTGTATGTGTGTGAATATGTGAGTGTGTGTGTGTGTTGTAAACATGTGAATGTGAATGTTTGTGTGAGCGTGTGTATGTGTATCTGTATATATATGTGTGTGTCTGTGTGTATGCGAATGTGTGTATTTGTATGTAC
>NW_026356525.1:0-224 GCF_001194135.2 Octopus bimaculoides | reverse complement strand
TGTGTGTGTGTATACGTGTGTAAATAGCTCTACCTGGGTATATGTGAGTCTGGGTATACACATGTATGTATGCGTATGTGTTTGCATGAGTGCATGTGTGTGTAGGGAGAGATTGTATGACTTGCTGTGAATTTTTGTGCATATGTGTGTGAGTATATATATGTATGTATGTGTATATTAGTGTGCATGTATGTATATTTATAAGTGTGTATATATGTACATGC
>NW_026356524.1:0-400 GCF_001194135.2 Octopus bimaculoides | reverse complement strand
TATATATATATATATATATATATATATATATTTATGTATATACACAAATATATGTATATATACGTTACATATATAAGCGTTTATGTATATACGTATGTGTGTTTTATGCGTGATGTTATTATACATATAAGTAGATAACTGAATGGAGATGACTGGTTTCTTTGCAGCGTCTGATTTCAATCAAGCTGAATTTCTGCTTTCATGGTTGATATCCGTATAATTGAATACGATTCCTTATTATTTAAGTCTTTAATGAAGTTCTTTTGTGTTCAAACTTTCTGATCTTGGCTCTTTTGACGTTCTGATTATATCAAACCTCACTGAGCCATTGAGGAGGACAAACAGCTTTATATGTTCATCTATCCTCCTATTATCTATGCATCCATATATATATATATAT
>NW_026356523.1:0-338 GCF_001194135.2 Octopus bimaculoides | reverse complement strand
CCCCCATTGCTTTGCGCACATTTTTTTTCATATTCGTTTCCTATACATTGTTTTACACCTATTCCAATATTTTTTTTGACTTTCATTTCCTGGTCAAGATGTAAACATTAACCAAATTTTGGGTTACATTCTAATTAACGTGCAATATAATGCACGCATATCATGTCATTCACTGTTTTATACATCGTAGTATGATACAAAGTAGGAAAAGTTACCAGAGCAAGAATCCTAAGTGTTGACTGTAGACGTGCTCCTTCGCAAATGATGAGCCATTATTTTGTAAACAATGTTTCGAAATTGTTCATGTGTTCAAAAGAGAGATCTGACTCTCACACTCA
>NW_026356522.1:0-299 GCF_001194135.2 Octopus bimaculoides | reverse complement strand
AGATAGATAGATAGATAGATAGATAGATAGATAGATAGATAGGCAGAGAGTTTTATAGATAGATAGATAGACAGACAGACAGATAGATAGATAGATAGATAGATGGTTAGAAAGACATCAAGAAGCGAGAAGATGGAGATTTTTGTTGTTGAAATGTGTTTCAATTCCTACATTGAAGGAGTTCTTTGTTAAGTAAATTATGGGATGTAAAACAAGAAAGGACTAGAATCAGTGAAACACAATTACGTGTACGAGTGGGTGTTTGTGTGTGTGTGAGTTTGTTTATGCGTGTGTATGTA
>NW_026356521.1:450-563 GCF_001194135.2 Octopus bimaculoides | reverse complement strand
ATGTTTGCATGCGTGCATGTATGTGTATGCATGGATGTATGTGTGTGTGTTCGTATGCATATTTGTATGCATGTGTGTACGTTTGTATGTATGTATTCTGCATATTCATGTGT
>NW_026356521.1:201-440 GCF_001194135.2 Octopus bimaculoides | reverse complement strand
TATGTATGTATTCTGCATATTCATGTGTTTGTGTGTTTTTATGTGTGTGTTTGCATGTGTGTGTGTGTGTACCTCTGTCTCCTTGTGTGTGCATGTCTATGTCTGTGTGTGTACGTGTATATGGGTTGTTGTGACTACGTACATAGACAGTATGTATGGATGTGTCCTTGTGTGAAGTGAATTGTGTGTGTATATGGTTATGTGTTTCAGTTTTCATTTGTGTATGTGTGTGTATGTGT
>NW_026356521.1:0-191 GCF_001194135.2 Octopus bimaculoides | reverse complement strand
TATATGGTTATGTGTTTCAGTTTTCATTTGTGTATGTGTGTGTATGTGTGCTTGTCTATTGATATTACCTATGTACTTATCCGTCTGTATGTCTATCTGCTTACTTTCATATCCATTTGGCTACATACATGTGCATATACATATACATATACACACCCACACACCCACATACAAACATCTGCATAACAGCC
>NW_026356520.1:0-459 GCF_001194135.2 Octopus bimaculoides | reverse complement strand
TTTTTTTTTTTTTTGGACTCGACTTGTGTTTCCTCTCTGATAAGATGGTTGAATACCATCAAATGAAACAACAACAATAACAGCAACAACAATAGCAACATTCCAGGCCGTTCCTTCTTGCAATGAATATTTTTCACTTTGTAAATTGAATAAAAGAATTTTTGTTTTTGTTTTTAATATTTATGTTTCTGTTACTGCTTTTTTTTTGCTTTTTTTTTTGGTATATCTTGTTTTCTAACAAATCTGATCCGTTTTATCCATGTGTAGGGAAGAAGTTTATTTTTTTTTATTATTAATATTCTATGGATGTATTTTTTTGTTTTTTGTTTATTTCAGAATAAAGTGTTGAGTTTGATGTAAAAACACAAAATTTCTTTTATATTTGTATATATATGTATGTCTATATTTATGCATGTATATATGCATGTGTATGTTTGTGCGTATGTATGTACGTATGTA
>NW_026356519.1:0-385 GCF_001194135.2 Octopus bimaculoides | reverse complement strand
TATATAGACACAAGAGTGGCTGTGTGGTAAGTTGCTTGCTTACCAACCATGTGGTTCCGGGTTCGGTTCAGTGGCACCTTGGGCAAGTGTTTTCTACTATAGCTTTGTGAGTGAATTTGAAACTGAAAGAAGCGCGTCGTGTACGTATATGTGTGTGTATATATAGATGTGTGTGCTTGTGTGAACTTGTATGTATAAATATATATTTTAAATCTACATTAATGTTATACATTTAACTCGTGCTGTGAGATGTTTGGGCAAATATAAACAATCGTTTTTTTGCTTAAATTTGTCCAAATATCATGATGTCATTAATTTCACCTTGATATACTTATAAAAATAAAGGCAATATTTGTATTTAATAATATTCATTCAATCTCCGTAG
>NW_026356518.1:0-204 GCF_001194135.2 Octopus bimaculoides | reverse complement strand
TCCAATTCTGATCCAGAAACGCGTTCATGATTGACTAAGGCTGGTTAGTTTCGTTATTATTTTCTTCTTGTTTTGCCTGTGTGAGTTACAAGTATTGCTATCTGTTGGAGACATATTGTAGTAGTAGAATTATCACTTTAACTATGTGTATGTATATATATATATATATAACTAGCAGAAATACCCGGCGTTGCCCGGGTTAAA
>NW_026356517.1:0-1365 GCF_001194135.2 Octopus bimaculoides | reverse complement strand
GGGTTCCTTCCCTCTTTACACACCCTAAAAAAATTCTAATCATGACACATTTATCCTATACTATTGATCTTTATGCACATATTCTAAAATTCCAGTCTTTTGGAACCTATAAAAAGGACTTTGCTCATGCAAAATGGAGCTCATGGAGCTCTAAAATGTGGGAATGAAGGTCTGTATTGGGGAGGGGGAGTGTTAATGTCAACCAGAGAAGTTGAATTGTTGGGAATGTTATTAACTTGGGTCTTATAGTATGCCTGTGTATATGTGAGAGTATAGTTTCACTTTAATAGTTTCAGTATGAATTTGAAAGTATTTAAGTGAAAGTATCTGACATTACAGTAGCAGCATGTTATTGTTTCACTTTTGACATGTAATAGTGAAATAGTGTAATAGTTTCAGTATTAAAGTGAAAGTATCTGACATTACAGTAGAGTGATGTTATTGTTTCACTTTTGACACGTAATACTGAAATAGTGGAGGAGATATGATATTGCTGTGGGCTCGAATTATGCAAGAAGTTAAAAATCTTTTTGGCCTAAGGCACTACATGGACCCTAAGTAAGGCATGTGTAAATTTGGAATGAAATTGGTTGTGTAGTACTTGAGTTTTAGGGATTCACACAGACACACATTCTCATCTTTATATATATAGATATATACACACACACATATATATATATGTATATCAATATAAATATATGAAAGTCAATGAAGTTTGGTAAAAAGAAGGTGATCATGTACATACTTTCTTGCCATTGTGATTAGAACACCTCGTTGTAAACAATATTCCTTGGTTTTCCTTGTGGAGCATATGCAAATAGGTTTGTTTTGCTTCCCACTCTTGAGCAGCCAACATACAGTTGTCCATGTGAAAAGCAGGGCTCTTCCAAGAGAAGACCAGCCACAGAGAGGGTTTGACCCTGAGATTTGTTAATGGACATGACAAAAGTGACACAAAGCGGGAATTGCAGTGTTTTGAATGTAAAAGGAATGTCTGTTCCTGATGGAATAAGAGGAATTCTTGGAATAAAGACGTCATCACCTTTTCCACATCAAGAAAGAATGGTAGGCTTGATAACGTGTGACATCATCTTCTTTATCCCTATGATTCGAATTTCATCAAAATTGCATATGAGGGTTCTTTCCTTCTTTACACACCCTAAACAAATTCTAATCATGACACATGTATCCCATACTACTGATATTTATGTGCACATTCCAAAATTCCAGTGTTATGGACACTGTAAAAAGGATTTTGCTCCTGAAAATGGAGCTCATGGAGTTGAAAAATGTGGGAGTTAAGGCCCCTATTGGAGGTGGGAGTGTTAACGTTAACCAGAGAAGTTGAATTGTAGGGAATCTTTT
>NW_026356516.1:1654-1858 GCF_001194135.2 Octopus bimaculoides | reverse complement strand
TACACACACTCATACACACATACAATTTCTCTCTCTCCTCCTCTTACTTTCTCTAATTATCACTTTACTCTTTCTTTCCCTCATTTCATATTCATATATATTTACTCTCTTTTCTCCTTCCCTTTCTCTGTCTCTTGCATTCTCTCCCTTGTTTTCTCTCTCCTTCTAATTTGACATTTGCATCTCCTTTATATTTCTCTATTT
>NW_026356516.1:1470-1580 GCF_001194135.2 Octopus bimaculoides | reverse complement strand
GACTTCTCTTCCTCCTTATATTTCCCCTCTTTCCCTCTCCCCCTCCCCTTCTTTTCATACTAGTTACAGTTACTCCTCTTCCTTACTCCCATCTCTTCTTCCTCCCTCTT
>NW_026356516.1:1181-1460 GCF_001194135.2 Octopus bimaculoides | reverse complement strand
AGTTACAGTTACTCCTCTTCCTTACTCCCATCTCTTCTTCCTCCCTCTTCTTCAAAACATGCAACTTTTAATCTGTTCCACTTGTCTCAGAAGCTTGGAAAATGTAAAGATGACAGACTCAGAGGTTCATCAGATTGACTGCTTTATTATACTTGTTCTGAGTCTTTACATTCTGCATCCAAATCCTATTGAAGTCAACTTAACCATTCATTCTTTTGGGATCAATAAAATAAAGTACCAGTCTTGTATTGGGGATTGATGAGATCACATAACCCCTCC
>NW_026356516.1:0-434 GCF_001194135.2 Octopus bimaculoides | reverse complement strand
AGAATCGTTAGCATGTTGGACAAAATGCTTAGAGGCATTTCATTCATCTTTAAGTTCTGACCTCAAATTCTGTCAAGGTCAGCTTTCATCATTTTTGGGGGTCAATAAAATAAGGTTTGCGGTTGATGTAATCAACTATCCCCCTCCCCCAAATGGTGGATAAATAATACCAGAATAATTTCCAGTATCCTGTTTTGTTATATATATAAACAACCTAAACATACATGATATAGTCCCCACCTCGGAGGGTAATGGGTGCACAGCTGAAACCGATGTAAACACTAATAGGCACACTGACACTAGCAATACTAATTATATTATAAACACTACAACTAATAATACCTATACTTCAACTACTAATGGGACTAGCAATAATATTAATACTAACACCAGCAGCTATATTACCGTTACTGAACATAGTACTATTACTACCA
>NW_026356515.1:0-240 GCF_001194135.2 Octopus bimaculoides | reverse complement strand
TTCTTCTCTTAGCTTATATTATTAAGTCTCCTTCAACTGCTGTATATGTCTCTTCCATCTTTTCGGCCATTCAAGTCACTGACAGACGACCATCCAGTCACTGCGATTGCTACCTCCAGGATTCTGTTGTTGCTGATGTTGTCAACAACAGCTCATTGGCGATTCTCAGCATTGGCTCTGCTTCTATAAATTCTTATGGTGCCGGGATCTGTAATATCGACATTCGTTGTTATATATGTA
>NW_026356514.1:0-256 GCF_001194135.2 Octopus bimaculoides | reverse complement strand
GCCCTTCCTAATGCCAACCACTTTATAGTCTGTACTGGGTAGGTTTTTTTTTTCATGTGACAGGCATTAGTGAGATTTTTTTTTTAACTCAAAGTATTTTGTATATTTTATTGTAAATATAATTTCATATAGGTGATACTTCTTTTCTCTATCTTAGTTAGGGTCTCTGTGATTGCTTGTAGGAATGGAAGAAGACACCATCCTCTGATTGGAGACTAGGTTTGCAACAAATTGCACTTTGCTAAAAGCACCCAAA
>NW_026356513.1:0-587 GCF_001194135.2 Octopus bimaculoides | reverse complement strand
TGAAATCAAATAATTTTTAATATTCAAATTTTATCCTTAGCTGCAATATTGTAAATAAAAATTTTCTTGTTCTGTACTTTACCAGATGTAATAAGTTGTACTGGACTTTTCCAAGTGTAATGACTTGTCCTGTAATTTTCCAGGTTAATAATCTTAAGAATATTATTTCTCTTGCTCGTATCTTCCCATGTAATCCATGTTTTTTCCAGGCTATGCTATCATGTGTCAAATGTGTCAATTAGCGGTGTTGCTGATAATTTTTCCTTACCCCAATGGCGCCGGCGATATATATGAAAAGTCTTTTTATAGAACTATATTCATAAAAAGTATAGAACTATATTATCACCCCCAAATTTGAGAAACAAACACTCTTTTTTCTTTTAAAACTGCATTGCATGGGATTGATACCATGAAATTCCTCGAATTTAAGTTTAATTAGTCTGTTTTTAAAATACAAAAGTTAATTATATTTATATTCAATTTTTTGCCTTACTTATATTTCTTTTCCTGATATTTTACCTCACAACGTTTTTGACCCAAATTTTTCTTGCATGGGATCAAAACTATAAAATTCCCCATGCTTTCTT
>NW_026356512.1:0-1133 GCF_001194135.2 Octopus bimaculoides | reverse complement strand
CTTCCACTCGGTGCCAAAATAGGATACGCCAGAAATGAACTTGCACGCATTCAAGGCAACTGCAGCAGAACGGAGGACAAGGTGACCCATACTACACGCTTCCTAGATATATTGAAAACCAATGGGTATCATAGATCCATTATAAATCGGCTTAAATATCCCAGACGACCAACACGCCGAACACATAGAAAACCCAGTAACACATGCTTCCTTAAAATACCTTATTTTAGCGAGAGGATAACTACAGCCATCCGAAGAGCCATAAGAAGAGAACGCCTAGACATACAACTAGCCCACTCCGGCCCCTCTCTAAGAGGACACCTCCCAAAGAAACGAACAAGGGACAACAATCAACAAATTGTCTCATCCGTGACACAGATTTATGCCAACGGGTAATTGTTGTGTATAGAATACAGTGTAACAAATGCAACAAGTTCTATGTGGGTAGCGCAACAAGACCGTTACACGTCCGCATCAAAGAACATCTGAACACGAGAGCCTCCTCCTTCGGAAAACATCTAGACAGATGCCGGAACACCGACAAAAGCATAACAGTCACAATTGAGGCCAATGAAAGAAATTTGGGTAATTTAAGAATTAAGGAATCTATACCCATACACAGACTAGGACCCAAATTAACAACAGGCTATAGGTTGGTAATCAATATATTATTTAGCTACACCTGGATGCATGTAGGATCATTTTTGATATGCTCATCTATCGCTTATAACAAAAAAAAAGAGAAGAGAAAAAAAAGGAAAACCAAGGAAGCTGCACGTATAATACATAACTTAGAAGCAGCGCTACAGATGTACCAACACACACGAGATTGAGACATAGCCGACCTCACGCACTCCTCATGAGGGATTCCGGAAGGAGCTTGGTGAGACCACTGCTGAGACGCTTCCGTAAAAAGAAAAGCCGTTGGAAAACCGATTATCGCAGCGACTCCGTATAAGAATATCTGAAGAAGGAATTGTATTCCGAAATATCATCGGACTATGAATAATAACTAAATTACAACAGGTATATAGTCCATTTTTTTGTATCATAGTGCATTGTTGTACCATTCAAGACTTTTTCTTCTTTACAAACAATACACAATGCTTCAAGCGAACTGCAATACTCTCCTA
>NW_026356511.1:0-326 GCF_001194135.2 Octopus bimaculoides | reverse complement strand
CATATGAGGGCGCGCGCGCAACTGTGTGTGTATGTGTTGGTGTATTTTCAAGCGTGTGTGTACGTGTCCATTTGAACTTTATTGAATATGTTCACACTCACACGCACACTGGATATCTCCACATGTGGCACATGTGGGAGTATACACATAACTTGACAGCCCCCCCCCCCCATATACAACCTGCACCTTTCGCGCACATCATTTCCATTCAGACTACAAACGCCTCCACTTTCCCAGACACACACACACATATACATATATATATATATACGCACACAATCACATTCACACACGAATACACACATACATCAATGACCATTTATAAT
>NW_026356510.1:0-627 GCF_001194135.2 Octopus bimaculoides | reverse complement strand
ACGTGAAAAGCGAATACACAGACATCTCTATTTTATATATTAGAAGATAACAAATTAAAAAACATGATAAAAACATACAATCAATGAAGTGACAAAAAAAAAATGATACATGTTGATTTTATTAGGTATTTCTATTTATCTAGAAACCTACAATGAAATTAGGTATTTCTGTTAATTTAGAAACCTCCAATGAACAGGTCATTTCACAGATACTAAACTATAAACTTCACAGGGTACAAACTGAAAGTTGACACCGGTCCGCTAAACGCAGAAAATTTGTCTCGCTATTGGCTAAAAATACACGGTTTTTCGATTTTAAACCTCTGTAACTTTTCCTCCAATTCTTTTCTCCACATCATACCTTCATAGCAATAAGAGTGGAAAACTACATTATTATAGCCGATTTTCAGATTTTTTACTTCCTTTTAAAAAATGCAGATTTTGTGAACTAGATTTTTCTTGGTGATCTCTGACAACTATATCCGGCCTATTGGCCTTAATTTCTCTATCTGTGTGTAATGGCATATCCAAGAGTTTGGTTGCTTTCTCATTTTCTGTGACCTTTTTTGGCGTGTGCCTATACCATCTTTTTTTCTGTTGTTATTCCATAGTGTTAGCATAGTTTCC
>NW_026356509.1:0-239 GCF_001194135.2 Octopus bimaculoides | reverse complement strand
GTCTGTGTGTGTGTGTACTTCTGTCTCTTTGTGTGTGCATGTCTGAGTGTGTGTATAGGCTTTTATGACCATGTACTGTGTCTGTATGTATGGATGTGTGTCTCTAGTTGTGTGGATATGTGTCTCCATATGTGTCCTTGTGTGAAGTCAAGTGTGTGTATATGGTCATGTGTTTCAGTCTTCATTTGCATATGTGTATGTGTGCTTGTCTATTCATATTACCTATGTACCTGTCTGTC
>NW_026356508.1:0-288 GCF_001194135.2 Octopus bimaculoides | reverse complement strand
GACTGAACCCGGAACCATGTGGTTGGTAAGCAAGCTGCTTACCACACAACTGGATGTTCTTCTTTAATGCCAGCCACTTTATGGTGTATAGTGGGTGCATTTTTCATGCTACCAGCACTAGTGAGGTTACCATACAACTTGCAGGACTACAAACCTCAAGGGGGAAACCTTATGAGAAGTAGAGTGGCGGGTAAAGTTTGAGAGAAAAGGGCCAGAGCAGAACAGGGTTTCTTGCTGTAGAGGCACTACTTGGCTGCTCACATTTTAGAAGAGGGGGTGGGTGGTAGT
>NW_026356507.1:0-236 GCF_001194135.2 Octopus bimaculoides | reverse complement strand
TGTGTGTGTGTGTGTGTGTGTATGCTTACATTATATTTACATATATGTACGTCAATATATATAAGTATATAGATATATGTGTATTTGGTACACCAGCATGACCACAATTTTAAACATGAAACAAGTCAAATAATTATATTTATATATATAGAATTATATGTGTATATACATACATACTTACATACACACATACATAGTACGTACGTGTATACATACATACATACATACATACATAC
>NW_026356506.1:0-324 GCF_001194135.2 Octopus bimaculoides | reverse complement strand
ATATATATATATATATATGCACACATACTCAGAGAGGTGGGAGAGATAGACGAGGCGTAAGATATTGTTGTTGAATAGATAGATGGATGAAGTGGAGAATGAATAGATGGATATTAATAGGTTGTAATTTTCAATAATTACCATCATTCTACAGTTGCCATCTTGGTACATCCTCAAGTAGTCATCCAAAATATCGTAGAAACAGTCTGAAATGTAGTCGACTCTGGCCATTTCGATGTTGCTTCTGCCATGGAATCCTGGAAAGTTTATTTAATAAAACAAACTTAATATCTCAGAAAATCACGATATTATCATTTAATTCTT
>NW_026356505.1:0-228 GCF_001194135.2 Octopus bimaculoides | reverse complement strand
TTTATTATTAGTGTTGCTTAATATGTTTTGCTAAAATTGCTGTTTGTTTTAGATATCATCAGAAAGATGTAATTAAAATTCATTAAAATGACAGATCTATCGGACTTTCAAAGAGGTCAAATTGTTGGTGCTCGTATGGCAGGCTCTAGCATAATGAAAACAGCTGAAATGTTTGGTATATCAAGGAGTACTGTCTCAAAAGTAATGACGGCCTTTGAGAAAGAGGGA
>NW_026356504.1:0-236 GCF_001194135.2 Octopus bimaculoides | reverse complement strand
CTGTGTATCAATGAATGTTATAGTAGCTTGGTCATTGAGAAGAATGTTTTAACAAAGTAGAAATATTTCGAAATGTTATACAGGAATTAGCAGCAGAATACCTTCTGTACATGCATATATGGTACAGATGTGTGTATGTATGTGTGTTTGTGAATATGTATGTGTGTGTGTGTGAACATGCATGTCTGTGTGTATATGTGTGAGTGTGTTGTATATACACACAAATGTCTACACAT
>NW_026356503.1:0-351 GCF_001194135.2 Octopus bimaculoides | reverse complement strand
ATATATATATATATATATATATATATATATATATATTCTCTTCTTGTTTCAGTCATTTTACTGCAGCCATGCTGGAGCATCACCTTTAGTCAAACTAATTGATCCCAGCACTTTCTGTTTGTACGCCTAGTACTTATTCTATCGGTCATTTTTGCCTAACCACCAAGTTACAGGGATGTAAACATCAATTGTCAAACGATGCTGGGACAAACACACACACACACACACACTTACACGCACAAACACATACAAATACATACACAAGCATATACACATACACAAACACTTACACACACACAAGCACACACACAAACACACACACACACACAAACATACACACACACACAAACA
>NW_026356502.1:216-608 GCF_001194135.2 Octopus bimaculoides | reverse complement strand
TGTGTGTGTATGTCTTTATGTATGTTTGTATGTATGCATGTATGTATGTATATATGCATATATGTATGTCTGTCTGTCTGTATCTATGTATGTGGGTGTGTATCTGTGTATCTATGTATCTATCTATGAAACTCTCTCTCTCTCTCTCACTCTATCTACCTATGTTTCTCTCTCCCCTCTCTCTCATTTTCTATCTATCTACCTACGTTTCTCTCTTCCTGCTCTCTCTCCCTCTCTCTCTCCCTCTCTCTCTCTCTCCATCTCTCTCCCTCTCTCTCTATCTATCTTATCTATCTGTCTATCTATCTCTCTATCTACCTACCTACCTACCTACCTACCTACCTATCTATCTATCCATTTATCTATCTATCTATCTATCTATCTATCTATCT
>NW_026356502.1:0-148 GCF_001194135.2 Octopus bimaculoides | reverse complement strand
TCTATCTATCTATCTATCTATCTATCTATCTATCTATCTATCTACTGTATGCCTGTGTGCCTGTGTGTATGTGTGTCTTTGTCTGTCTCTCCATCTGTTTGTCTTACTCTTTTACTCTTTTACTTGTTTCAGTCTTTTGACTGTGGCC
>NW_026356501.1:0-289 GCF_001194135.2 Octopus bimaculoides | reverse complement strand
ATTTGGAAAAATAGAGATACATTTCAATGAGTATTACTTACTCGGATATAATCCAACCCTTTCGCAGCTATTTTTTGTACATGGTATTTTGGGGGTCGAAGATGGTCTGATTTTGATGTAACACGTGTGTTTGCGATCGCTGTGCAGGTAGTGGAGGTATCAAGTTAAAATACATCATTATATTTGGAAAAATAGAAATAAATTTCAATGAGTATTACTTACTCGGGTATCGTCCAACTCTTTGTCAGCTATTTTTTGGCTCCATGCGATGTCTTTATTTCCGATGTTT
>NW_026356500.1:0-236 GCF_001194135.2 Octopus bimaculoides | reverse complement strand
CCCCCCATCATTGCTACTTATGCACAGAGATATCAAAGTGAACAGTCTTCCCTCTCCTTCTCTCTCTCTCTCTCTCGTTAATTATAAACAACGCACAATTATAAGTTACAAAGTCACTGAATGTGAGGACACACTGTCACTAATGAGCTCTCCTGGTGCCCTCACCCATAGGTGTATGTGTGTGTGTATATATACATATATATATGTATGTATGTATGTATGTGTATATATATATA
>NW_026356499.1:0-250 GCF_001194135.2 Octopus bimaculoides | reverse complement strand
GGGGGGGTTTACATGCCACTGGCACGTGAGCCAGTCAGGCAGTACCAGCAGCACAGGAGCCAGTCCAGCGGCACTGGTAATGCCCTCACTCGAATGTTGTTTTTCACATGCCACTGGCACAAGTACCATTAAGGCGATGCTGGTAATGATCACGCTCGAATGGTGCTTTTTCCATGCCACCAGCACAGGAGCCAGTCAGTAGACCTGGCAATGATCACGCTCGGATGGTGCTCTTGGTGCTCCACTGGCA
>NW_026356498.1:0-305 GCF_001194135.2 Octopus bimaculoides | reverse complement strand
AAAGAATTATCTGAACAATATTTTACACTCAGATATTTCAAAGAGGACCCCTTGCCTACTTTGCCACTTCAACCTGGATAGGTTTCCTTCTCTGAACATGAACATTAACTATATACATCATACTAACTTTAAGCATAAAAGACACATGCTTTCATGCTGAACTCCCTCAACACACAAATAGACAAGCATTACACATACCCAGGTCATTACATGATATAAACAAACTTATCAGTCAACAAACACACAATTTTACAAATTCAATGTTAAAATATATGTATAAAAAATATGTAAAAACATGCAAAAAA
>NW_026356497.1:0-214 GCF_001194135.2 Octopus bimaculoides | reverse complement strand
TTTGTATACCCTGATCCTTTCTTTAATGGCTGTAACCTGAGAACTGCATGTGGTGAGCGAAATGTTGTATATATCTCTTTAATTCTGTAGGAGACGGAGACATTTTGTATTACTCTGACCAGGTCTGCCATCAATATCTCTTGCAAAACAAATATCTTTATATCTATATATATATATATATAATTGTTTTATGTTCTATATATAATTGTTTGTA
>NW_026356496.1:0-236 GCF_001194135.2 Octopus bimaculoides | reverse complement strand
ACTCACTCACTCACTCACTCACTCACTCACTCACTCTCTCTCTCTCTCACATACACATACACAATTATAGTACAATTTTACTTATGAAAGTGTGCCTGCATCACGGTGCATTGGACACCGGACTAGCATAAACGTATTGGATACTAATCTTATTTCTTGAATGAAAGCTAACTTTCAGGAGAAATATAATAGTGTGTGCATATATATATATATATATATATATATATATATATATA
>NW_026356495.1:326-671 GCF_001194135.2 Octopus bimaculoides | reverse complement strand
GCGTGTTTGTGTATTCGTATCTGCTCGCGTATGTAAGTGAGTGCATATATGTATGCCTACGTATGTATTTTTGTATGTGTGTCTCCTGTTTGATCATATGTGTTTTTTTTCCTTTTGTATGTGAGTGCGTCTGTGTAACTGTAGGTGCGTTTGTGTTTAAGCTTTGTTTCTATATTCATACAATGGTATGTACGTTCCTGTTAGTGCATGTACGTGTCGGATCTAATGGTATGTAAATATGTTCGTGTGAAGTTGTGTGTATGCGTAGGAGTACAAAACAGTATATAAATTTCTGTGCGCATATATACATATAATGTATGTATGTATGTATGTATGTATGTATGT
>NW_026356495.1:0-191 GCF_001194135.2 Octopus bimaculoides | reverse complement strand
TAGATAGATATTTATCAACATACACATTCTTACACATGTATACATTCTATATTATAGAGTGTAGTATACTATTGGGCACCTGAGTGTATTCATGCATATGTATGTGTTTTTCTTTTTTACGTTTATAACGGAGTTTGAATATATTTATGTTCCTATATACCTATACATATACAAGAATGGGTTTCTTGGTG
>NW_026356494.1:0-887 GCF_001194135.2 Octopus bimaculoides | reverse complement strand
CACACACACACACACACACACACAGAAATACTTTGAGGCATTTTTAATACAGTCAGTATTCGTTATTACATTTTTTTACAGCCAGTATTCGATATTAAATACAATATCACTAAATACACTTATCCTATCTACGTTTATATGCAGTGAAGTATTAAGCTCATCTCATTTACAATATTGTCACACATTTGCTGCAAACAAAACCAGAATGTGTATTGTTTGTATATAATAACATGCAGTTATATTATCAAATATTGTTACATACAAAATGAAAGTGAAGCGAAGCAAGCCGATATGTCGATAGTTAATAGCAATGTAATCTTAGCATTACGTGTGTTGGAAAGGAAAATACTAAAAGTGGCGTTGTTAAGGCAATGAAATATTAATTTTTAGTAGAACGCTGGCAAAGCATGCAGTAGTTGGAATCGTGAAATTTAATGCAGACAGCTTTAAGGGGAAATACTGTGAAATAGTAGTGAATGTAACATGCATTTTATATTTAAAAAAGAAAACAATGATGGATAAATGAAGAATATTCTTTTGTGCTCTAGGCACAAGACCCGAAATTTTGGGTAGGGGGCCGGTCGATTAGATCGATCCCAGTACGCAACTTGTACTTGTACTTAATTTATCGACCCCGAAAGGATGAAAGGCAAAGTCGACCTCGGCGGAATTTGAACTCAGAATGTAAAGACAGACGAAATACCGCAAAACATTTCGCTCGGCGTGCTAACATTTCTTTCAGCTCGCCGCCTTATGAATGAATATTTTTTTCTACTCTAGGCACGAGGCCCGAAATTTTGGGGGAGGGAACCACTCGGTTAGATCGACCCCAGTATGCAACTGGTACTTATTTTATCGACCCCGAAAGGATGAAATGCAAAGTCGAC
>NW_026356493.1:0-246 GCF_001194135.2 Octopus bimaculoides | reverse complement strand
CCCTTCAGCATTTCATTTAATTTAATTTGATATTTAAAATTCTGCAAAATATAGAAATCTATCATTTTATCATACATTTTTCTAAATAAATAAATAGATATATAAAATAACCAAACATAAGACACGGAAAAATTAATAAAATGCTAAAAATAGAAATTTGATCAATACAAATATTTTACTACTTCACTAATTCTAAATATATTTTGTTGAAGGATATTAAAATAATTATGCATATGTTTATGTTTA
>NW_026356492.1:0-474 GCF_001194135.2 Octopus bimaculoides | reverse complement strand
TTTTGCATGCGAGTAATTCCTCTTTCGATATATTCAATATTCTTTTTCTGGGATTCAAAGCCTCGGCAAAGTTCGTGTTTGTTGTTGTGGTGGTGGTGGTGGTAGTGGTGGTAGCAGTGGTGCAGACAGTGGTTGTGTTAGCAAGGACATTTGTGTCCTTGTTGTTGCTGTTGTTGTTGTTGTTGCTGTTGTTGTTGTTGTTGTTGTTGTTGTTGTTGTTGTTGTTGTTGTTGTTGTTGTTTTCACTGGTGACGGTCGCAGGCAAGACTGCTGTAGCAGCAAAGTTTTTACACGTGATGGTGTTACTGATGGTGGTTGAGGCAGCAGCAGTAGATTCAGAGTCATTGCTCTTCTCCACCACCTGTCTGCGTTCATGCGGAACGGGATTAAGTTCTTTTGCCTCTGGCATTAGGGGCGGGAAATAGGCCTTGTTGTATACCATAGCCATATTTGCTTTACAGCATATGGCTAGGA
>NW_026356491.1:0-255 GCF_001194135.2 Octopus bimaculoides | reverse complement strand
ATATACGTGACTATGTATGTATGCCTGTGTGTGTGTGTGTGTGTGTGTGTGTGTATGTATGCTTGGATATATGTGTATATATGCGTGCATGTACGCTTCTGCATGTATGTGTGCATCTGTTTATGCGAGTATATGCATGTGCCTCTATGCATCACCACCACCAACACTACCGCCCCCCCTCCAATTTAGTACATAGGCTAATGAAAGGGAAACGCCCTGCTGCACTTGGTAATGATTATGTCCGTGGGTGGACGT
>NW_026356490.1:0-366 GCF_001194135.2 Octopus bimaculoides | reverse complement strand
TATTATTATTATTATTATTATTATTATTATTATTATATGAAAACTCAGCTCATTTTGCTGGTTATGATGGAAAGTGTCAGCTATCCACAACCAGTTGGCTAAGGTGACACTTGTTTACTGGTCATGCTTCAAGAACCCTGCGAAGAACTATTACAGTTCCAACCAAAGCTGATGTTTGTAGATTGCCACAATCTTTTTCAGCCATGTTGGTAGTTGAGTGCTGATACTTCCAAGTGCACCATTTACTATTGGTATCACGTCTATCCACTTTACTGACCACAAACTTCGTATTTCCGACTTCAAATCGTCATAGTTGTTTATTTGGATCTATTTTAAAACGGGGGCCACATTTTTCATTAATGTTTT
>NW_026356489.1:0-438 GCF_001194135.2 Octopus bimaculoides | reverse complement strand
ATATATATATGCATGATGGGCTTCTTTTGTTTTCTGTCAACCAAATTCACTCACAAGACTTTGGTTGGCTCAGAACTATTGCAGACGATACTTGCCCAAGGTATTATGAAGAAGGACTAAATCCAGAACAAAGTTACTGGAAAGCAAACTTTTTGCCATACAGCCACACCTGTGTTCATTAAAATACTCTGCTGACTCCACATTCTCTCATGGATATATTTTGCAAAGGAATGGAATTCTTTTGGCTGTATAAAAAAGAAATCTTCACTGTTACCCCTGCAGATCAACACATTATAGGAAACACCATCATTAATACCACTTTACTCAAACAGAAGGTTAAGCTGATAAAATGTTGAGCAATAATAATTTTCTATATCATTCTAATTTTCATAGGTGTAGGAGTGGCTGTGTGGTAAGTAGCTTGCTTATGAACCACAT
>NW_026356488.1:0-222 GCF_001194135.2 Octopus bimaculoides | reverse complement strand
TTTTTTAAAAAAAAGGCAATAATTCGCTAATTACGGAAATGAAACAAAAACAATACATAAAACGCTCAACCTGCGATTCTATTCCACAAATAGCAAACATTTAGTTTTTATTCCAAATGAGGTGTTTTATTGTTTCTTTCGCCTTCTGCTGTTGTTGTTGTTGTTGTTATTGTTATTATAATTATTATTGTTGTTATTATTATTATTATTATTATTATTATT
>NW_026356487.1:0-220 GCF_001194135.2 Octopus bimaculoides | reverse complement strand
GGTCGATGTAAGCAACTTACCTCCACCCTTACAATTGGTGGTTTTGTGTGTATCGTAGAAAAGATCATTTTGGATGACTCAGGCTTCATCCAATTCTTTGAATAATTTATAGAAATCAAGAAGCTTTCAATAGTCTTTTAGTCTGTCAAATGCTTAAAACATCCTGGTAATCTTTCTTCTTCTTCTTTTTCTTCTTCTTCTTCTTCTTCTTCTTCTTCTT
>NW_026356486.1:0-224 GCF_001194135.2 Octopus bimaculoides | reverse complement strand
ATCTGGCAATGTTTCTACACCTGGATGCCCTTCTTAATGCCAACCACTCCAAGAGTGGATTTGGTGCTTTTTACGTGCCACCAACACAGGAGCCAGTCAGGCACCTCTGGCACTGACCCACACATGAATGGTGCTTATTGTGCCACCAACACTGGTATCAGCCACAACTATAATTTCCATTTGATTTGATTTTGATTTACTTGACTCAGTAGGTCTCCTCAAGC
>NW_026356485.1:0-542 GCF_001194135.2 Octopus bimaculoides | reverse complement strand
GGTTTCAAATTTTGCCACAAGGGCAGCAATTTTGGGGGAGGGGATGAGTCTATTGCATCGACCCCAGTACGCAACTGATACTTATTTTATCGACCCCCGGAAGGATGAAAGACAAAGTCGACCTCGGTGGAGTTTGCACTCAGAACGTGGAGACAGAAGAAATATTGCTGAGCATTTCGCGTGGCATGCTAATGATTCTATTGACTCACTTCCTTACATGTATATATCTACGGAAGGCATATGTTCTGCCTGTATGTCTGTGCACACCTTTCAATGCAATGTATGTCAGAGGGTTTGCAAATCTAACAGGCCTCAAAAGACATTTTAAGATCCTGTTTAGTGGAAAGCGTGGCTGTGTGGGAAGAAGATTGCTTCCCGACCAAACGGTTTCGGGTCTTAGTGCCTGGCACCTTGGGCAGGTGTCTTCTATTATAGGCCCCAATCGACCAAATTTTTGTGAGTGCATAAGGTAGACAGAAATTGAAAGAAGCTCGTCAAATATATGCGTGTGTGAGCGCGTGTATATATATATATATATATAT
>NW_026356484.1:0-466 GCF_001194135.2 Octopus bimaculoides | reverse complement strand
AATGTAGACATCAACTTTCTCTCTGGGTCTCTGTTAGCAATAATTTATGATATTTTCTCATCTGTAAGATAGTAAAAGGGGCCTCTTTAAGGGTTAACTTGCCATTATATATGAGAACCATTACAAAGGGACAGAGACAGACGGATAGATATCATCACTATCTTCACAGAATGTTGATGTTGAATGAAAGGTGAAATAATAGGCAGTAATGCATCAAGAGGAAAAGAATAATAGTTTCGTCAATTCATGGAATGACTACTTAGTAACAAAGAGATGAAGATATCTCTATTTTTAAGAAAATATGCAACTGTGTCAAGAAATTTCAGACCATTCCATAAACTATAGCTATAAAATACCCTCACATAGTCGCTCCATGGCATGCTTAACGTAAGGGAGACAATTGAACAATGTAGGCGCCATAAATGCAGTTACCTCCCGTACAAATTTTATGTAGCTTCACGTTTAA
>NW_026356483.1:0-291 GCF_001194135.2 Octopus bimaculoides | reverse complement strand
TTATATACGTACATTCGTTCGTACGTACGTAATTACGTTCGTTCGTTCTTTCGTTCGTTCGATCATTCGTTCGTACTTACGTACATACGTACCTTCGTTCGTTCGTACTTACGTACATACCTACGTACGTTCGTTCATTAGTTCGTTCGTTCGTTCGCTCTATCGTTCGTTCGTTCTTACGTACGTTAGTACGTACGTTCATTCGTTACTTCGTTCTTTCATTCGTTCGTTCGTTCGATCGTTCGCTCGTTCGTTCATTCGTTTGTTTGTTTCGTTCGATCGTTCGTTCGT
>NW_026356482.1:4137-4777 GCF_001194135.2 Octopus bimaculoides | reverse complement strand
GTCAAACTTTTGTCACAATTGTGTTCTATAAAATTCCTTCTTAACTCAATTTTATGTTCCAGATTTTTGAGTTCTAATAATATCACAGAAATCAAAGCAGACACCTTCCAAAATATGTCCAGTTTAACAGAAATGTAAGTTGAATAAGTGTTCTTTTTAAGTATGTCATCGATGATACATTTCAAAATATGTAATGTCTTCCAATACTTCATTTTAAGCTCCCTCACTCGTCTTTCCAAAGAATTTGGTTAATGTTTATAAATTTTGAGTGTGGACCCATTTCTTACATACGGTTCATATGGCAGAATGATATCTGCGGGTAACGATTTAGGGAATGCATGTGTATGCGTCTGTGTATGTCTACAACAAGTGTGTGTCCAAAATATGTGGTGTTGTTTGCGAACATTTGTGAATATGAGTGGGGTTACCTTCATGAGTTTTCGGATTTATGAGTGTTTTTGAATTGACGGGAAATGTTTAGTGGAAACTTGTTTATCTATATATCTATGTCTGTCTGTATGTGTATGGATGTATGCGTGTGAATTTATCAAAACGTATGTGTAATTCGTCGAGTATTTTTTGTTTGGTTTCCATCACCACTGATTACTATCATCGACTCTTCTTTTTCATCTTCTTCTCC
>NW_026356482.1:3703-4022 GCF_001194135.2 Octopus bimaculoides | reverse complement strand
TCTTCTTCTTCTACCGTTCTGTTTATTATTCGCCTGTTATTTTCTTACTTTTCCTCATTTTCTTTGTCTTTCATGGCTTTCAATTCTATCAGATTTTAATGCTGTTTCCTTATTTTAATCTTATTCATCATATTCTGGTCATCCTGCTTCTCTTTTTATCTTCTTTCTATTCTCTTCGTTCTTCACCATCTCCTTACAAACGTCAATCATTTTTCAGTCCAACATTTCAAATTTCTTTCGCATCATTTTTTGCAAATATTTCTTCTCGTTTCTCTTTTATCGCCAATCTCTTTGTTTCATCATCATCATCATCATCATC
>NW_026356482.1:2602-3121 GCF_001194135.2 Octopus bimaculoides | reverse complement strand
ACCCTTCTCCTCTGTCTCTTCATCTCCCCATTCTTAATATTAATAATATCACATTTCTCACCTACATCCGTTCTCCTCAAACAAATAATTGTTTAACAGTAATATTTTGCATGTAATCAGAAAACACTTCTTTACGATTTCTTATCACCTAAAATCCTATTTCATTGTCATTTCGTTGATAATAATACTTTACAATAATACTCCTCTATACGTAATCACACCAGCTAACGTTTTCTTTTACAGATATTTGAATGAAAATCATACTGAAACAATTCAAGTAGGGACATTCGATGATGTGCCCCAGTTAGGATATCTGTAAGTTGAATAAGTCTACTTGATAATATTTCATTGACAATATATTACTAACTATTTAAAGTATGCCAATTTTATATCGTGTCCCCTATATGCCTCCCTCAATATTTTCACTCTTTTTCGATAGAAATGTGAGATTGTTTGTGAATGTCTGTAAGTATGTGTGTCTGTGAGTAGTGTGTATACACACACACACACACACACACA
>NW_026356482.1:949-1093 GCF_001194135.2 Octopus bimaculoides | reverse complement strand
GTGTGTGTGTGCGTGTGTGTGTGTAATTCACTCTGTATATCATGAACTTTGTTTAGGCTTCCACCAGCATTGATTGTCATTATAGAGTTTACATCTACATTTTCTTGTTGTTGATCTCTTCTTCTTCTTCTTCTTCTTCTTCTT
>NW_026356482.1:830-939 GCF_001194135.2 Octopus bimaculoides | reverse complement strand
TACATTTTCTTGTTGTTGATCTCTTCTTCTTCTTCTTCTTCTTCTTCTTCCCCTTCTTTTTCTTCTTCTTCCCCTTCTTCTTCTTCTTCCCCTTCTTCTTCTTCTTCTT
>NW_026356482.1:0-710 GCF_001194135.2 Octopus bimaculoides | reverse complement strand
TCTTCTATTATTTGCCTACTTTTATGCACCTTTTTTTTCACGTCTTTTAATTCTACTAGATCTTTGCTGCTACTTATTATTTCAACCTTATTCATAATATTCTGGTTATTCTACCACTTTGTTTTACCTTCTTTCTATTCTCTTGTTTCTTCACCATCTCTTTACAATATTCAATCATTTTTAAGCCCGACGTTTCAAATCCTTTCGCATCACTTTTTGCAATTTTTTATTTTCTTTTATCTTTTATCGCTAATCTCATCGTTTCACCATCACTAACTTTAACATCATCACCTTTCTCATCTACTTTCCTTCTCCTCAATCAAGTAATTGTTTAACAACAACATTTTTCATTTAATCAGAAAACACTTCTATACGTTTTCTAATCGTCTAAAATTCAATTTTATAATCATTTCGCTGATAATATTACTTTATAATAATACTCCTCTCTACGTAATCATATCAACTAACATTTTCTGTTACAGATATTTGAAGGAAAACCATATCGATAAAATTCATGTAGGAGCATTCAATGATGTGCCCAGGTTACGCTTTCTGTAAGTTGGATAAGTCTTGTTGATAATACTTCATTGACAACATATTACTAACTATTTAAATTATTCCCATTTTGTATCGCATCTCCCGAAAAATTCTCACTCTTGTGAATGTCTCTATATATGTGTGACTGTGTGACTATGCGTGGTATATATATA
>NW_026356481.1:0-464 GCF_001194135.2 Octopus bimaculoides | reverse complement strand
CATTGATTGCACCTAGTATAGCACTAGTGTAGCAATAATTGGGTACCCCCAACCCCTAACTCTCTCACGTTATATATATATATATAAATATTTATATTTATATATACAAATATATAAATCGACCCTAGGACTTGGAAGCCTAGTACTTATTCTATCGGGCTTTTTTGCCGAACCGCTAAGTTACGGGGACGTAAACACACCAGCATCGGTTGTCAAGCGATGTTGGGCGGACAAACTCAGACACAAACATATATACACACACACACACACACACACACATATATATATATATACATATATACGACGGGCTTCTTTCAGTTTCCGTCTACCAAATCCACTCACAAGTCTTTGGTCGGCCCGAGGCTATAGTAGGAGACACTTGCCCAAGGGGCCACGCAGTGGGAATTAACCCGGAAACATGTGGTTGGTAAGCAAGCCTACTTACCACACAGCCATTCCTATAT
>NW_026356480.1:115-246 GCF_001194135.2 Octopus bimaculoides | reverse complement strand
TTATGTATATATATATATGTATTTATGTATATATATGTATTTATGTATATGTATTTATGTATATGTATTTATGTATATATATATGTATTTATGTATATGTATTTATGGATATATATGTATATGTATTTATG
>NW_026356480.1:0-105 GCF_001194135.2 Octopus bimaculoides | reverse complement strand
GTATGTATGTATATGTGTATATATATGTATATGTATATATATATATGTATGTATTTATGTATGTATGTATATATATGTATATGTATATATATATGTATATATATA
>NW_026356479.1:0-261 GCF_001194135.2 Octopus bimaculoides | reverse complement strand
ATATATATATATATATTTATATAACAATATGAGATAAGAAGGCTGTGAGGAGTTTTCAGGAGATTTATAAGGAAAAAGATATAGATGTAATCTTACAGCTGTTTCTGGGATATTATTGATATCCCTTCATCAGAGATGATGTGAGATGATTAAATAGAGGTAAATATTTGCGTTCGAAATAAGTATATATATATGTATATATATTTGTAAGTGCATCTATCTACCTATCTATCTATCTATCTATCTATCTATCTATCTATC
>NW_026356478.1:0-480 GCF_001194135.2 Octopus bimaculoides | reverse complement strand
GTCTGTTTTCCATGCTGGCATGGGTTGGACGGTTCGACTGGGGTCTGGAAGCCAGATGGCTGCACTAGACTCCAATCTGATCTGGCAATGTTTGTACAGCTAGATACCATTCCTAACGCCAACCACTCCAAGAGTGTAGTGGGTACTTTTTATGTACCACCGGCACAGGGGCCAGAGGAGCTGTCATCGGCCACGTTCGGATGATGCTTTTTACATGCTACCAGCACACGGCTCACAACTACAATTTCCATTTGATTTGATTTTGATATTGCTGTTGATGTTAATGTACTTGACTCCTCAAGCACGGCATGTTACCCTAATACATAAATATATATCATCATCATCATCATCATCATCGTTTAACATCTGCTTTCCATGCTAGCATGGGTTGGACGATTAGACTGAAGAATGGCGAACCAGAAGGCTGCACGAAGGCCAGTCAGGCGGTACTGGCAATGGCTATGCTCAAAATGGTGTATT
>NW_026356477.1:0-711 GCF_001194135.2 Octopus bimaculoides | reverse complement strand
GGACTCATACAAAGTTTGAATTGTTTCCAAAGGAATTTTTGTCCATTCTGTCTTCAGTTCTTGTAGTGATGATGGTGCGTTTCCCTCTGGAAACCGTTCCGCAACAATAGGATGAATTTGATCAGATAAAATGCTTAAATAGTCTTGACTATCAATTCTACCATGAAGGGAAATCATTGGCCCAGTGCATTTCCAAGATATAGCCCCACCAGATCATCACAGATCCTCCTCCATGTTTGACAGTTGGAACAAGGCAGTCTGGGTCAAATGCTTCTTTTGGCTGTCTCCACACGTATACTTGGCCGGTGGTTGGAAATAGGGTAAAGGATGACTCGTCTGAGAAAATAACATTCTTCCACTGCTTTAGGGACCAATTCTGTAGATTTTTACTCCACTCTAAATGCTTTGCAACGTTTGCTTTTGAAAGTAGTGGTTTTCTGATTGCAGCCCTCCCGTGAAATCCGGCTTTGTGCAGCTCCTAGCCAACAGTTTTTGTGGAAACTGGGTTTTGTACAAACTTCATTTATTTATGTAGTGAGAACACCACATAAGATGTGCAATGAAAATGTACTCCTCACCTGCATAATGGAAGTTCATTTTAGAAAGTCATTTGGTAGATGTGTGCAAATACAAGAGTATTGGGCTGTTGATCAACAGACTAGACTGAGCCTGGTGTAGCCATCTGGTTCACCAGTCCTCAGTCAAATCGTC
>NW_026356476.1:0-436 GCF_001194135.2 Octopus bimaculoides | reverse complement strand
GGGGTAATCGTATTTGAGGATGTTAAGTGAGAGAGTTAACGACTCCGCTCCACCGTTGTTAGTCGCACACGTGATATGGTGGTTGCGGACACATGTTTTTCCTTGCTTCAAGTGATTGAAGAGTCAAATGGTGAGGGTAGTAATTATGTTAATATTAACATCTGTATTGTTAAGGATAAAATAGATCTCTGTTAATATAACAGCATTGTTGTTATAGTAGTAGTCCTTGATGAGGTGGTGACGGTGTAAGTAGTCATGGTAACAGTGGTGGAAGCGGTGGCGACGGCACTAATGGTGGTGGCTGCGAGAGCGGTGGTTTTTGATCAACGTTGTCGTCGTGATAAAATTTCACGAAGTGAAATAACAATACTTATTGTACGACAAGCATATTATTTATTATTATCATTATTATTATTATTATTATTATTATTATTAT
>NW_026356475.1:191-407 GCF_001194135.2 Octopus bimaculoides | reverse complement strand
AGACTATTTTTCTCTTTTACTCATTGAATTAGATGAACCCTGCTTCTATCTTCATTTATTTCTCTGTTTTTAGTCCAGCATTTGCTCATTTTCACATGTTGGTCTCAAAAAATACCTTTCACTGCCTCCTTGGCTTATTCTTTTTTACTGGTTCCAACCCTGCAAGCCATGGCCATGCTGGAACACTGCTTTTTGTTCTTTTTTTTTTCTATTTTC
>NW_026356475.1:0-163 GCF_001194135.2 Octopus bimaculoides | reverse complement strand
TATATATATATATATATATAAAGCTTGTTTCAGTTTTGTTTTACCATACATTAAAAATGGATTCATATATTTCAGAAATTAATATAAATTTCTTGTTTATTACATCCAGCTCTTTCAAATATGGATGTGTGTGTATATCTCTATAGAGATATTTATGTGTATG
>NW_026356474.1:1442-2225 GCF_001194135.2 Octopus bimaculoides | reverse complement strand
AGGGCAACGGAATTTCGTTCGTTGTACTTGGACAGAACGTACGTACGTTCGTTCGAGCCGAGAGCTACGGAACTTCGTTCGATGCACTTGGCCTCAACGTATGTACGTTCGATCGAACCAAGAGCTACGCAACTTCGTTCGTTGCGCTCGGCCCGAACGTACTTACGTTCATTCGAGCCAACAGCTAAGGAACTTCGTTCGTTGCTCTTAGACCGAACTTACGTACGTTCGTTCGAGCCTAGAGCAATGGAACATCGTTCGTTGTACTTGGACCGAACGTACGTACGTTCGTTCGAGCGAACAGCTACGGATCTTCGTTCGTTGCACTTGGCCCGAACGTACGTACGTTCGTTCGAGCCTAGATCAACGGAACTTCGTTCGTTGTACTTGGACCGAACGTACGTACGTTCGTGCGAGCCAAGAGCTACGGAATTTCGTTTGTTGCATTTGGCGCGAACGCACGTACTTACGTTCGAGCAAAGAGCTACGGAACGTTGTTCGTTGCTCTTAGACCGAACTTACGTACGTCTGATCGAGCCAAGCGCTACGGAAATTCGTTCGTTGCTCTTGGCCCGAACGTTCGTACGTTCGTTCGAACATAGGGCAACGGAACTTCGTTCGTTGTACTTGGACCGAACGTACGTACGTTCGTTCGAGCGAACAGCTACGGATCTTCGTTCGTTGCACTTGGCCCGAACGTACGTACGTTCGTTCGAGCCTAGATAAACGGAACTTCGTTCGTTGTACTTGGACCGAACGTACGTACGTTTGTTCGAGCCAAGA
>NW_026356474.1:0-429 GCF_001194135.2 Octopus bimaculoides | reverse complement strand
GGCAACGGAACTTCGTTCGTTGTACTTGGACCGAACGTACGTACGTTCGTTCGAGCGAACAGCTACGGATCTTCGTTCGTTGCACTTGGCCCGAACGTACGTACCTTCATTCGAGCCAAGAGCTACAGAACTTCGTTCGTTGCTCTTGGCCCGAACGTACGTACCTTCGTTCGAGCCAAGCGCTACGGAGATTCGTTCGTTGCTTTTGGCCCGAAAGTACGTATGTTCGTTTTAGCCAAGAGCTACGGAACTTCGTTCGTTGTACTTGAACCGAACGTACATACGTTCGTTCGAGCCAAAAGCTACGGAACTCCGTTCGTTGCTCTTGGCCCAAACGTACGTAGGTTCGTCGTAGCCAAGAGCTACGGAATTGATACGAAACTTCGTTCGTTGCTCTTAGACCGAACTTACGTACGTTCGTTCGAGCCA
>NW_026356473.1:124-263 GCF_001194135.2 Octopus bimaculoides | reverse complement strand
GTATTTATGTATATATGGGTATGGATGTGCATATATGTGTATCTGTGTATGGGTAGGTATGTGTGATTGTATGTGTATATATGTATATATATGTATATATATGTATATGTGTATGTATATATGTATGTATATATATATA
>NW_026356472.1:0-373 GCF_001194135.2 Octopus bimaculoides | reverse complement strand
GAGAGAGTGAGCATAATCGATATATTTTCATCATCATCGTCTTTACGTAAGATCTGTAGTCTATGGTGGCATGGAATAGATGTGTGTTTCGTACAAAAACGTTCTTGAAGAAAAAGATAAAAACAAAACATATATTGGTAAACACATATCTTGAGGTTTTACGATTCTTTTTATACACACATAGATTGACTAATGATATTTTCAGTTTTGGTGAACTATAGATATTCTGATATCACTATCATGGCATTATCTTAAGATATAAATATATTAAATCATTACTTGAGTAATTGTATTTAGGTATCTGTTTAGTACTTTATATACATATACATATATACTCACACACACACACATATGTATGTATATATATATATAT
>NW_026356471.1:0-231 GCF_001194135.2 Octopus bimaculoides | reverse complement strand
AACTTTTGCCCCCCATGTGCCCATGTGGATACGCATGTGTGTATGTATGTGTTTGAGCCACTGCGAGCAGTGCTTGGAAGGAAGGTATGTGAAAGTCGCATTGACCATGACAAAGAAAGCTGTGATGGCAATACCTGCTCAAAGGCCTATGTAAAGTTGCAGAAAGTGTATGAGGAGGAGCGTATGAGCCACACACAAGTGTACGAGTGGTTCAGACGTTTCCAAGATGGC
>NW_026356470.1:0-625 GCF_001194135.2 Octopus bimaculoides | reverse complement strand
TACATACATACATACATACATACATACAAACATACATAGACACATACCCGGCCAGTAACAATGACAAAGCTCGCGAGTGTTGTCTTGTGCAATCTGTGAAACCTCGGCGATAAGAGACTGGCGTAGTGATGTTACGTCGGTAGGTGGCGCTAGGTGGAGATAGGTGGCAAAAGGATGGCGGTGGCTGGCTTAGTAGCACGGCATCGCAGAAAGTGGCCTGGTGGTGCCGGAGACGGGTGGGTTGGATTGTTGGTGCTTATATCGCTTATTTTAGATTGCTTCTCCATATTCAATAGCTGTAAGAGATATCGATATGTGATCGATATTAGAACGAAAACGAGGAAATGAATATAGTGAAAATTACAAATATATGGAAGAGACGGGTTCAGTGAATCGATTTTACAAGGAACATAGAGATTGAATCGAATTCCAGAAATTATATATTCATACCGTGTCGTAGAAACATACACACAGACATACGCTTATATACACGCGCATATATGAACACGTCTATACGCCACGCGAACGTATATGCTAACGTACGCACCTGCATACATTCACAGATAAACATATACATATACGTATATACAAATATATATATACATACATACATACATACATACAT
>NW_026356469.1:0-215 GCF_001194135.2 Octopus bimaculoides | reverse complement strand
ATATATATATATATATATATATATATATATATATATGCGTGTATATATCTGTGTATGTGTGTGTGCGTCTGTGTGTGTATGTATATATATATATATACATACAAACATGACACGCACGTACACACACACAAACACAAACACACACGCATGTAGTGCACGCGCGCATGTGTGTGTTTGTGTGTGCTTGTATGCATGTGCGCGCGCAATTTCACGTT
>NW_026356468.1:0-676 GCF_001194135.2 Octopus bimaculoides | reverse complement strand
TATATATATATATGAAGATAAATTTACAAATATATGAAATATACATACACATCCATATATCGATAAATACATTTTTGTGTGCATATGTGTGTATTGTGTGTGTATGTTTGTGTGTCTATACGTAGTCCTCTCTTTGTGCCTATTATTGTGTTTATTTATCTGCATTGAGAGAGAACTTCCATTGGTATTTACACATAATGCCTATTAATTTGAAGAAGCTTTTAAATGTAGAGATATATTGTTGATAAATCGAATATTATTATAAATGCATTTGGAAGCTATGTTTAGATAGAAATGAATATAGCATTTGAAGAACATGGATTCTCTAATTCAATTGCTCCGAATGTATTATGAAATGAATTGATTATTTTAGCGCTTGTTTTTTATTTGTAGTTTGTATTTTTGTTTTCTTTTTCTTCCATATATTTAGTAATAGTGTATTATTTATTTATTTATTCCATTATTTTGCTTATTTGGTACTGATTTTTTGTTTCATTTTCAATTCATTTTTAATTGTTTTTTTTCTTACATATTGTTACAGAGAACTGTTAAATGGAGTGTCAAAAGTTGCATGCGACAATTATGAAAGACACTCATAATTGGTGGTGGTGATGGTGGTGGTGGTGGTCGTCGTCGTCGTCGTTGTGGTGGTGGTGGTGGTGGTGGTGGTAGTGAT
>NW_026356466.1:0-511 GCF_001194135.2 Octopus bimaculoides | reverse complement strand
CACACACACACACACACACACACACACACACAGATATATGTATATACACACTTACATACAGATATGGACGGGTACAGACACACACATATTCGCAGTCAACATGTAAACAATGGCTGTATCCAAATAAATAAAGCAAGAATTATATCGAAGATACACAACTGTATTTTACTCCAAGGCTTTATTTTTATAAAGATATTTCCCCTAAAGTTGACAAAGTATGAGAAAGAAGCAACGAAATATGCTTATGAATGAATTTAAAATACATCCAACTTAAATTGAGAAAGTTTATAATTTTGAACTGAACATTATTTTAGATAATAATGTAAAAATAATAAATATTTAGGAAACGCACACACGCGCACATGCACATGCATATACAGAAGTCGGTGTTCTGTGACGAATAAAGGAGGGATAACAAACATGATTTTAGGTTTTGGAGTAAGGGATTTACTAGGAATGTGTACATAAGTATCTCTGTCTATCTATCTATCTATCTATCTATCTATCTATC
>NW_026356465.1:0-661 GCF_001194135.2 Octopus bimaculoides | reverse complement strand
TATATATTATTTATATTATTATATGATTGAACGCCATGCATCCATTTCCAAATAGGTTTATCTTAATAATTTCAATGCAACTCTGCCCTGTACTGTTCTCTTTTGCTCTCTCCCCTTTCGTGTTCTCTCACTTCCTTTCTCTAATTCTTTTTTCTCCCCTCCTGCCCCTCTCATTTTTCTCTCTCATCCTTTCTCTAATTCTTTTTCCTCCCTTCACTGTTTTCTATCTATCCTTCTCTCTCTCACTCTTCTTCCTTTACTCTCTTATTGCTCACATGTGACCATCTGCCATCTTTCTTTCCCTCAGTTGATCATCTTTTCTTTTTGTCTGCCACACAGACCTGATGCATTCTTGTCTACTCGTCTCCTTTCTTTTCTCCTGTCAAAGAATGTTCCTCTAGTATTTGCCACCTGACCTTGTATGTGTTAGCAGCCTTAACTGTGTGTTTTCACTGTTCTGTTTTTGTTACCAACTTTGACCCTCCACAAATCCCAATGTTTATTTTGGCTCGCGGGAGCAGCTGTTTTCTCAAAGGCACATTTTGTCGTGAATTGCTCAAAATGTGGAGTAGATAAACAGCTGACAGCTGATGAAGGGTCGTTCTTTATATTAACCATTTGTTACTTTCATTGTTCGCATACCTAAGTTAATCTTCATATT
>NW_026356464.1:436-542 GCF_001194135.2 Octopus bimaculoides | reverse complement strand
GTGTATACATATACATATATGTTTGCGTGTGTGTGTTTGTATGTATGTATGTATTTTAATATATATGTGTATATATGTATGCATAAATATACATACATATGTGTGT
>NW_026356464.1:0-344 GCF_001194135.2 Octopus bimaculoides | reverse complement strand
GTGTGTGTGTGTGAGTGTGTGAGTGTATGTGTCTATATATATGTAAATAAGTATGTAGTCTGAATTAGAGCTTGGATGAACATATGCATATGTCTATACAGACATATGCATATATATGTGCGTATAGACAGACAGGTAATGTATACATACATATATAGATACATAAACAAACGCACAAACACACACACATATATATGCATGCACATACGTGTATATGTAGACATTTATGGACACACATGCTGATGTATGCATACATATATACACACACATACATATACAAATTTACAAACACATATTGAAATATATATGCACACATACCTATATATATATATATATATATATAT
>NW_026356463.1:0-262 GCF_001194135.2 Octopus bimaculoides | reverse complement strand
GTAGATCTTTTGGTCTGATAGATATTAAGATTCTGTCTTTGGGATTATTGTCACCAATTTATGTGGACAGATATGTTTTAGATGTTATCAGTAGATAAGCTCATTGTCAAAAGATACACTGCTATCGGCTGTTCAATGAATCCAAAGCATGGAAAGACAAGAAACGTATGAATAGAAGAATTTCTTCGTGACACCCAGTGTCGATTGAGATGTACTTATCCGTAAATGCAAGGGCCCCTCTATCCCCATTTTCTGAAATAGG
>NW_026356462.1:3967-4802 GCF_001194135.2 Octopus bimaculoides | reverse complement strand
AATAACTTCTTTCATTTATTTTATACATGTATTAGCTTTTTCGTTCGTCTTTCGAACTTGTTAAATATAATTCTGTGAAATTATAGAGATCTTGCTTATAATGGTTGTGGTGGTGGTGGTGGTGGGACAAACGGAGACACAAACACACACACAAATACATGCATATATACATGCATACATACACATACATACAGACACATACACAAACACATACTAGCGAGAGAGGCAGACAAACAGACAGTGTCAGATAGACCACAAAGATAAACCATAACGAATTGTTCATCTCTCTCTCTCTCTTTCTCTCTATCTCTCTCTCCCTCTCTTTCTCTCCCTCCCTTTCTTTCTCTCTATTTCTTCCTACCTTTTGCTCTGCCAATGACTGGAATTGTTCTAGTTGTCTTCAAAAGTGAAACTGACACCCAATATTTGCTACGTGTACTGATTAAAGTATCTACATTCTCACTTTCTCTTTCATTTCCTTTGTGTCCTTCTTTCCTGCTTTTGATTTAACAATGTATGTATCTATGTAGCTTCTTCTCTTGCGATGAACCCTCTCACCCCTTACTTTCTCTTTCGGTCTCTCTGTTTCTCTTTCACTCTCTCTGTTTCTCTTTCATTATCTCTCTCTCTTTCTCTCTTATTTCGTCACTCTTCTCCTCATTCTCGCTTTTCCCCTTCGTTGAAGTGTGACACACACTACAGGTACGTACAAAAGTTTAGCGTATTAATATTATTGAGACTAGTAGTAGTAGTAATAATAACGTCAACAGCAGCAACAACAATAACAACAACAGCAATAATAAAAATAATAATAATAATAATAATAATAATAATA
>NW_026356462.1:3207-3957 GCF_001194135.2 Octopus bimaculoides | reverse complement strand
GTAGTAGTAGTAATAATAACGTCAACAGCAGCAACAACAATAACAACAACAGCAATAATAAAAATAATAATAATAATAATAATAATAATAATAATAATAATAATAATAATAGTAGTTGTAGTAGTAGTAGTAGTAGTAGTAGTAGTAGTAGTAGTAGTAGTAGTAGTAGTAGTAGTAGTAGTAGAAGTAGTTATAGTAAAGAAATTATTGAAGAATTAAAAGAGATAAAATGCAAAACCTTGCTTTGGTCGCAGAGACCAGCATTTTAAGAAGTTTTAAGTGCGGTAGAATTGGGCATAAACAGTCAAAATGCTGGTTGAAGAAAAATGTTAAAAATGAGAAACGGAAGAAATTCTACTCGACAAAACTAAATTATACCATAGAAAACCGAAAATTTATGTCGGTAGAAATATATGGTTTTCGGGCGAAAATGCAATCAAATACCAGTTCAGACGTATCGATAATCAATACGGCACCGTAGATTAAGATAGGATGGCCGGTATACAAGAAAACGACTATGATAGATCACGGTGTGTCAGGGAAACAAGTTCAATTCTTGGTCGAAAATTCGCCAGAAATAGAACTTTAAATAATGACGCGGATAAGTAAAATAATGGTATCTGAATATACAGTGAATCTGTTCGGTACAGATTTAATGGAAGAATTCGACCCGTGGGATCTACCTCTGAATACATTATGTAATAAAGTAAATGTGTCACATTGCAAAACAACATTACAAGGATTTTAGGT
>NW_026356462.1:0-330 GCF_001194135.2 Octopus bimaculoides | reverse complement strand
TATATATGCTCATAAGTTAGTAGTTTCACAAAGGGGAGAGAAGAGAAAGAATAATTAGGATGTTTCAGACACATTCGGTGTTCAGTTTAGTTGAGTAAAACACTTCACACTGCTGCAACAATAAGCTTCTAGGTTTCTGACTCAAACAAATGACAGAATAAAAATGCTATGATGATAATCACCATTACCACCACCACCACCACCACCACCACCAACACCATCATCATCATCAGCAGCATCGTCGTCGTTGTCGTCGTAGTCGTCGTTGCAATGTCCATCGGTTCATAATGCATGGCTCGAACGGTGTCCATTGTTCTGATATTCTACAGA
>NW_026356461.1:0-202 GCF_001194135.2 Octopus bimaculoides | reverse complement strand
AAATATACACTCACACGCACATATATGAATACGCACACACACACATATATATATACACATACGCATACACACTTATATGTTCATATATAGATATAGACTTATATGGCACACATGCATAGTACTTTAGTGATAAATTGGAATATAGGAATACATAGAGATTAAAAGATACATAGATATAGGAGATAGATAGATAGATAGATAG
>NW_026356460.1:0-228 GCF_001194135.2 Octopus bimaculoides | reverse complement strand
CTATACTACTATACTATGCTATACTACTACTATGCTATACTATAACTGCTCACTATATCTGCACATGTTGTCAATATTTCACTGTATTGGTTGTGATACTAACTATTATATCTATATATGTTGTTAGTTCCTTCTGATAAGGGTCGGTTTCCTGGTTTCATTGGTGTATAAGTTTCCCCAAGCGATGTTGGGGGGACAAACACACATATATATATATATACATATACA
>NW_026356459.1:0-798 GCF_001194135.2 Octopus bimaculoides | reverse complement strand
ATTCTATTCTTTGTCTTTCTCTGTCTCTCTGTCTTTGTCTTTCTCTGTCTCTCTGTATTCTGTGTGTGTGTGTGTGTGTGTGTGTTTGTGTGTGTGTGGATGTACTATATACGGTGGAAGGCACCACGTGATTTCCCTAAACTCAGTAAATCCGTGTAAACGTACCCAGGGTCCCAAATTCGCTTGCATGAATTTGTTTTGAGTGGTTGTTAAAGTATTGTGCAACACGGAATCACAACAAAACCGGCGGCACAACAGAGGTGTTCTTGACAATCGATGCTGGTTTGTTTACGTCCCCGTAACTAGGCTTACAAAGAATAAGTCCTGGGGTCGAATTGTTCTACTAAAGTCGGTAGTCCAGCATGGCCGCAGTCAAGTGACTGAAAAAAGTAAAAGAATAAGAGCATTATGTATTCATGGCGCAGGAGCGGCTGTTTTGCAAGTAGCTTGCTTACAAACCACATGGTTCCGAGTTCGGTCGCACTGCGTGGCACCTTGGGCAAGTGTCTTCTAATATAGCCTCGCGCCGTCCAAAACCTTGTGAGTGGATTTGGTAGACGGAAACTGAAAGAAGCCCGTCGTATATATATATATATATATATATATATCTATGTATGTGTTTATGTGTCTGTGTTTGTCCCCCTAGCATCGCTTGACAACCGATGCTGGTGTGTTTACGTCCCCGTCAATTAGCGGTTCGGCAAGAGAAACCGATAGAATAAGTACTAGGCTTACAAAGAATATGTTCTGGGTCGATTTTCTCGACTAAAGGCGGTGCTCCAGCATGGCCGTAGTCAA
>NW_026356458.1:0-548 GCF_001194135.2 Octopus bimaculoides | reverse complement strand
TATATATATAATATATATGTCTGTGTGTGTATGCATGTATATATGTGAGATAATATTGAAAATATTAAACTCAAAGTATTATCTCACATTAAATAGAGATGTTATGTTTTCACTTTTGACACGTAATACTGAAATAGTGTAAGAGACAAGAGATTGCTCCAGCATTAGGCAAGAAGTTGAACATTTTTTTGGCCTATGACATTGCTAGGACCCAAAGTAAGGCATGTGTAATATTTGAATGAAATCGGTTTGATAGTTCTCAAGTTTTAGTGATGCAAACATACAGACACACAGAGACACACACACATTCAGGTTTATATATATAGATATATATACATAGCAAATAAGTAACAAGGTTATCCTGGTATCAGTGTATTATGGCCGTTTCAAGCAGCTCCATTTAATTGATCAACGATAACATTGCATCAGTTTGAAATGATGTAATGTTTTCATTGATGGACTAAATGAAGCTGCTTATATATATATATATATACATATACGGTTTTTTTCAAATAAGTTACGTAGCAATCTTCTCTAACTACAGTTAT
>NW_026356457.1:0-346 GCF_001194135.2 Octopus bimaculoides | reverse complement strand
TATATATATATATATATATACACACATATATATATATATATACATAAATACATACATACATACACACACACATGCACATACTTATATTTCCCGTATAATATATTTCTAATATTCTTTATATATGTATTGTGTGGGTGTGTATTTCATAGTTGATTCCATGCTGTGAGATATTGCTGAATTATTTTGACTTCCAAAGATAAGCTGATGGAGAGTTTGTTCTACAGCTTAAGCCACCCCAATACATAAGCTTCTATACGTATGTATATACACACACACACACACATACATACACACGTACATACACACATACCTGCATGCATACATATGTATACACACACACACACAC
>NW_026356456.1:0-290 GCF_001194135.2 Octopus bimaculoides | reverse complement strand
TTGTCCTCATGATTGTGGCGATGAATTTCAATGAATGCAAGTATCCGTATGGATATGTGGTGCTTTAACGTGTATGCGTGTATGTGTTACATATGTGTATTTATCTTTGTGCACGTAGTTGTATGCAGAGCTAATCCGTATGCATGTTTGCTTCTATTACCAATATCTTTCTCTTCATATATCTGAGCCCGTGTGCGCGCTTGTGTGTTATTTGTGTACTAACTATTACACACATACACGTATGTTTGTATGTGCGACCGCATCTGTGCCTAGAATAAATCATTATATAT
>NW_026356455.1:0-241 GCF_001194135.2 Octopus bimaculoides | reverse complement strand
ACAATATTTTCTTTTGCATCACCGTTCTAATTTTGTTATAAAATGTGCATTTGGGTAAACAATTTTTAACCATATAGGTGCCGGTTTGGCTGTGTGTTAAGAAATTTGCTTCCCAACCACATGGTTCCGGATACAGCCCTATTGCGCAGCGCCTCGGGCAAGTATCTTCTACTATAGCATTGGGCCAACAAAAGCTTTGTGAGTGGATTTGCTAGACGGAAACTGGAATTTTTCCTATTTT
>NW_026356453.1:0-313 GCF_001194135.2 Octopus bimaculoides | reverse complement strand
GGCTGAGCACTCCACAGACACGTATACCCTTAACGTAGTTCCCATGAAGCTGGGCCTTTGAAATACAGGTACTACTCATTTTTTCCAGCTGAGTGGACTGGAGCAATGTGAAATAAAGTGTCTTGCTCAAGGACACAATGTGTCACCAGGAATTGAACTCACAACCTTACAATCATGAGCCAAATGTTTTAACCACTAAGCCATGCACCTTCACAAACTAATACACCTATTTGTTGTTTATACACTTGTCTTTGTTTTTTTCAGTAAATTTCAACTATATATGTGTGTGTGTGTGTGTGTGTGTGTGTGTGTG
>NW_026356452.1:0-352 GCF_001194135.2 Octopus bimaculoides | reverse complement strand
ATAAACAATAAAGACTAATTATTAATCAAATATTATCAATCAAAAATAATTGAAAATATATCAACACTATTCAAAATCGAAGTTCTAATATTATGTAGAAATGAAACTATAACTTCTAAACAATTTAGTGTTAAATAAGTTATCTATTAAAAATAATCTATAAAGAACCAAATGAATAATATAAAAAACAAGAATACATATTATTTTCAAATAGTAGAAAATCTTTAGCAAAGTAAAAACAGTACTTATCCATATTTTTCCGTAAAGTACTGTTTTTACTTTGGAAACCTAGGGAATAATACTCTAAAAGGATAATATCATATATATATATAAATATATATATATATATATA
>NW_026356451.1:0-362 GCF_001194135.2 Octopus bimaculoides | reverse complement strand
TTATTTCCGGTATTTGGCGCGCCAGAACGAAGACATTTGAAATATAACCCAATGTAATTGGTAGAACTATATACATGTCCGAACTTATGCGGACGTCACGTGTATAGTTCTGCTAATTATACTGGAAAGAATGATCATACTGAAGAGTTACGGACAATTCCGTAAGTAATTTTGTTAATAACGAAACCGGTCTATGATTAATACTTTATATTTTTGTATCTTTTCATTTGTCTTGCTCGCTTACGTTCTGGTGTCTGCTGAATTTTCTTGAGAACATTCTTCTTAGTGGTCAGATCGTAGCTGGTCTTATTGTAGCAAAAGGGATGTCCACTTAGTGGTCATCCCTCTTATATGTTTGTAAT
>NW_026356450.1:0-266 GCF_001194135.2 Octopus bimaculoides | reverse complement strand
AGCATGTCTAGATATGCAACCATATGCATGAGAATACATACATAAAGCAACACATACAAATCTGCATATATACATATATACATGCATACGTGCACACATACATACATACATACAGACAGACAGAAATACCCTGTTGCTGATGTTGAAATTCCAATGAAAGAGCCTTGAATCTAGGTTAGAAACTGGCTCTTTCTCTATTGGCAAGAGATCTTTTCAACTCTAGGCACAAGGCCCAAAATTTTTGGGGAGGGGGCCAGTTGATTAGA
>NW_026356449.1:0-281 GCF_001194135.2 Octopus bimaculoides | reverse complement strand
TTCTCAACAGTTACAACAGCGATGGCTTATTACGTCATTTTCTCTGAACTAGAATTTTCACGTTTATATTTGAATTTTTCGCGATTCAACTTTTCTCTGTTTTTTACTCATTCCCATAGTTGACGGACATTTAGCGATACGTAGAACCGAATCTCTACTTTTTTATTTATTTATGTACCCGAAGAGGCCCAGAACGGGTCGAAACGTGTCGTACTAAATTTTTTCCCCATCTATTTTATTAATACTGTTACCCCAACCACCACTACGAAGTTCCTGCAATA
>NW_026356447.1:0-539 GCF_001194135.2 Octopus bimaculoides | reverse complement strand
ACATACATACATACATACATACATACATACATATATACATATATATACATCATACACACACACATTTAAGATAACTTGAGTTGGAAGACAGCACTATGAATTCCGTTGCCCAAGTGGGCTGTACTGAAGAGAGCCGATTTCCTAGCTGTACCAACTAAGTCAACTGAATCAAAAGGCAGGAGCGCGCCCAAATCTTCGTCATTTTTTGTGTAAACCTTATTGACACGTCTGAGAAAAAAGAAAAAGAAAATAAATAACAGGTTGAGGGTAGCATCTAAGAAGTTGCGTGACTGCAGTTGTGATTCTAGTGTGATTGAGAAGCCCGATGTTTGAAGAAGTAAAGTAGATCAGTCTTAAATTCATCAGTTTGTTTAGTAGGATTCCCTAAATACACCAACTGATACGGTTGCAAATTTGTTATATAAAGACTATATATAGGCAAGACAAACTAATTAATGCATTGCAGTCCCTTCATGACTTAGTTGGCCGAAACTTTCAAGTCACTGTCAACATTCTTGTTTAAGAAGTATGCATACATA
>NW_026356446.1:0-328 GCF_001194135.2 Octopus bimaculoides | reverse complement strand
GCAGACAAAATAAATACAGCTAAACATTTCATCCAGTGTGTTAAGTATTCTGCCAGCTCACTGCCTTAATAATAATAATAATAATTACTATCTTTTTATCATTATTATTTATTTTTATTATTATTGAGGCTGTGAGCTGGCAGAATCATTAGTATGATGGATAAAAATAATTAGCAGCATTTCATTTGTCATTTTATTTGGAGTTCAAATTCTGCTGATGTCAATTTTGTCTTTCATTTCATCTATATATGGGCTACAAAATAAGTACCAGTTGAGCACTGAAGTTGTAATTGATTAGCCTCTTAACCCTAAATTCTGCCAAGGTTGA
>NW_026356445.1:0-271 GCF_001194135.2 Octopus bimaculoides | reverse complement strand
CATACATATATATATATATATATATATATTATACACACTCATACACTTGTATGCCCTTATATGTCTGTGTCTGACTTTGTTACAATCATTGTCCTACATTTTTTAGTGGTTGCGCTGTTATTTCTCTCTATGTTTTATTACCCAGCCCACCTCTCTCTCTCTCATCCTCTTTCTTTCTCTCACTCTCTCACCCTTTCCCTCTCATTTTCAAAGTTAAGACGTGTTGTTGCTTTACATAGAAGGTTAAATATTTTGAGCAGAAATAATTTAG
>NW_026356444.1:163-577 GCF_001194135.2 Octopus bimaculoides | reverse complement strand
TATATATATATGCCAACAGACATAAATGCATACAGACATACATACACACATATGAATACGGTTAGAAATTAATATTATATACCTAAATTTACTTACGCACAGGCAAACATTCATATATAGCTAACAATACGCGAATATCTGTGTATCTAAATATATAGATGTGTGTTTGTTCGCGTGTATAAGGTTTTTTTTTATGCGTCCGTATGTGCGCCTGTGTGTTACACTGCTTTGGTTCTTCACAGAAATACAAGTCAGTAGGATACATTCTTCAATAACAATTTTTTTTTGTACGAAAAATTCCAAAAGCTATCAGACGTTTAATGATTTTTATATGTATAGATGAATTTCTCGTCTTTGAATTATTATCATTGCAGTAGTAGTAGTAGTAGTAGTAGTAGTAGTAGTAGTAGTAGT
>NW_026356444.1:0-153 GCF_001194135.2 Octopus bimaculoides | reverse complement strand
GTAGTAGTAGTAGTAGTTGTAGTAGTAGTTGTAGTAGTAGTAGTAGCAGCGGCAGCAGTTATTTTGACGGTATTTCAAATGTTACAGCCAGTTACCAAAATACAACTATTTACTTCTTAGAATCTATACATAGAATTATTCAAGGTTGAAAAA
>NW_026356443.1:0-563 GCF_001194135.2 Octopus bimaculoides | reverse complement strand
TGCATATGTGTTGATTCATATATTTATACACACACACACACACACACACACATCTATGTATCTCTCTCTCTATATATATATGTATGTATATATAATATGTATGTATATATAATATGTATGTATATGTATGTATGTATATATGTATGTATGTATATATATGATATGTATGTATATATATATATATGTATGTATATGTATATCTATCTATCTATCTCTCTCTCTCTCTCTCTATATATATATATATATATATATATATATATATATATATAATATGTGTGTGTATATATATATGTGTGAGTCTGTCTGTACAGTTCTTTTAGTGTATGTATGCGTATTGTCATCTAAACATTATTTGGCAAGCTGACAGAGTCGTTATCAGGCCAAACAACATGCTTAGCGATATTTCATGTCTTTATGTTCTAAGTTCAAATTCCACGAGTACGACTTCGCCTCTCATGCTATCAACGTCCACAAAACAAGTACCAGTCATGCACTTGGATCGATATATTCAATTTGCACCCACCCACCCACCTGTCTAGCCTCCCACCGTCAAAATGTCAGGG
>NW_026356442.1:0-280 GCF_001194135.2 Octopus bimaculoides | reverse complement strand
GCATGCATATATATATATTTATATGTATATATATATATGCATACATATATGCATATATATATATACATATACATATATAGGCATACATACACACACACACACACGCACATATATACACACATATATATATCATATGTCAGAGAGCTTTTGTGTAATCTTTTGGAATATAGTTTTTAAAAATCAATTTACACTCTGTAATTACAGTGTAATCAATTAAGCTTACATTTTAATTGGCTTTCATGAAATTAATTATCATATAACTTACATCAATAGTCCCCCC
>NW_026356441.1:0-216 GCF_001194135.2 Octopus bimaculoides | reverse complement strand
GTACGCTGCCAGGTACACAAATCAAATACACATACACACACACACACACAGACACAGACACACACACACACACGCACACACACGCACACACATATATACATGCTGCGGATGTGATTGAGTAGACGCATATATCTAACTATCTATCTATCTTGCCCCTCTCTCTGTCTGTCTGTTTGTCTCTCTCTCTCTCCCCATGCACACACACACACAGATATA
>NW_026356440.1:0-266 GCF_001194135.2 Octopus bimaculoides | reverse complement strand
ATATATATAGTCAGATATTTATACACTGTGTGTGTGTGTATTATAGCACGTGGTGGGATATGAAATCCAGGCAGATACCAAATTGAGTGAAATGCCAAGGATTGCGCTTTTTGGTAATCTATCTTTAGCTCTCATCTGATGTTCCAGTTATTTCTTGGCTACTTAATCAACAATATGCAGTTGGTGTGATCAAAACATGCTGGACTATTATATGAACTGGAAATAAACTTAGTTCGAATGTTCTAATTCTTCTTATTTCCAACATG
>NW_026356439.1:0-353 GCF_001194135.2 Octopus bimaculoides | reverse complement strand
GGGGGAGAAGAGAGAATGGAGAGAGAGAGAGAGGGGGAAAAAGAAGAGAGAATGGAGAGAGGGAGAGAGAGAGAGAAAGAGAGAGGGACTCATAGAGAAGACAGATAGACAGGTTCGACATAAAAAAAGCACTGTTGATTAGCTGGCTGCTGTGACCACAGTGACGACAACGAAAGTGATACTACTACTACTACTACTACTACTACCACTACTACTACTACCACTACTACTACTACCGCCACAAATAATTATGGTTTCAAATTTTGGCACAAGGCCATCAACTTCGAGGTCCATTACATCGAACCCAGTGTTCGACTGGTACTTAATTTATTGACCCCGAAAGGATGAAAGGC
>NW_026356438.1:0-339 GCF_001194135.2 Octopus bimaculoides | reverse complement strand
AATAAGCCTTAACCTAAGCCAACCTAGTGAAAGGGGGCTCGGAAGCCTCTAAAAAGCAGCGACTAATCTCGATCTAGTCCTAATCCCTCCTAGGAGTACTATCGATCAAGACTGCATCGGAGATATGCATTGGAGAAGGTTGTCTTGGAGATCTGCATTGAAAGTTTGCACTGGATAAGGATCCATCGAAGGTTTGCATTGGAGATCTGCAGTGAAGAAGTTTGACTCAAAGATTTGGATTGGATATAGTTGCATTAGAGATCTGCATTGGAGAAGGTTGATTAGAAGGTTTGCATTGGGGATCCGGATTGGAGTAACTTAGGAAAACTTACTAACAGC
>NW_026356437.1:1962-2093 GCF_001194135.2 Octopus bimaculoides | reverse complement strand
TGATGATGATATATACATAAAATATATACACGAAACTCGACTTGCGAAGACCTGTTGGGGCAAGCGAAAGCAAAATCGTGCTAGCACTTGTGCCCAGCGTCGCCTTCCTGGCACGTGCAAAGACGTTCGAG
>NW_026356437.1:1672-1802 GCF_001194135.2 Octopus bimaculoides | reverse complement strand
GCCACTACACTCTCGGAGTGGTTGGCATTAGGAAGGGCATCCAGCTGTAGCCACCTGATTTCAAGTGCATCTGCTCTCTACCCCTGAACCCGCCCTGCCGTCTCCCGCCTCCCTTTTCCCCTCACCTACC
>NW_026356437.1:375-572 GCF_001194135.2 Octopus bimaculoides | reverse complement strand
CCATCCCATCCCTTACACCCACCCCAACCTCTGCCTATCCACATACCCCTCCCTCTACCCCCACTCCACCCATGCTTTCCCCACTCTCGGCTGCCCTGCCTTTGCCTTCCCCACCTCCGAACACCCTCACATCACGCCATGCTACACCATATCACACAACACACCACCATGCACACTCTGGCACTGACCAATTCCCT
>NW_026356437.1:0-177 GCF_001194135.2 Octopus bimaculoides | reverse complement strand
ATATCGTAAGCTAGAAACATCAAAGACTTTCTCTATTCCCGAGTGTTAAATTAATACGTCCATTTGTTGTTTACACCACCTGTCTTTGTCTGTTGTTTTTTCATAAATTCTCCCATATATATAAATGCATATATACATATGTATGTATATATGTATGTATGTATATATATATGTATA
>NW_026356436.1:0-481 GCF_001194135.2 Octopus bimaculoides | reverse complement strand
GTGTGTGTGTGTGTGTGTGTGTGTGTGTGCGCGCGTGCGCGCGCGTGTGTATAGAAATCAGAAACGACAGTCGGTGTCTAGTTAATTATGCATTCATCTCCGAGAAGACTAAAACAGTTTTATGCACAACAAAATAGAAAGGAAAGTCGAGAGGGAAGAGTAAAACAATGGCAACGAGGCTAAGAACATCAACAACAATAACAAAACGTCAGTGACGGACCCTGTACATAGAGGACAAACCTGCTAGAAATAGCAGTCTAGTCTTGCTGATATCATATTCTGTTGTTTGTCTTAAAGAAAAAGGAATAAATAATTTATATTATATTGGATAATGGGTTACCCCGATGCACTTACTGAAAGAAAGGAAGAAAAAAGAAACGGGATGGCCACAGTTGGAATGTTTTTGAGCAAAGCCATGCTTGCTAAGGTCTGTCCTACTACTACTACTACTACTATGCTGCTGCTGCTACTGCTACTACTA
>NW_026356435.1:0-632 GCF_001194135.2 Octopus bimaculoides | reverse complement strand
TACTGCTTGTTTAATTTGGTCAATCTCTACTTCAGTTAGTAACTTTTTTTCATGATGTTTCTTCTGACATCGGCAAGTTTGTTACTGTCTATGTAGAGTCTTATTTCAAGGTGTTTCTGTCTCCAGTTTAAGTAGGTTTGTACAATATTCGATTTATTTGTGGGGAAATATATGGCATGGTAGAAGGCCGTAAGAACTTCTTTATTATCTTCCCTAGACCATTTTTCATTCTTTTTCTTTTGGTTCTTTGGTGATGAGCATGGATGGCCATCTGTTGGAATATTCCAGTTGTGGGGTGCTTCCAGCTCCTGTGTGTCGGGAAGATTTGAACCAGTAGCAGATTTCTCGTCTCGAATCTGGTTCATCATTCGAGTACATGGTCCTTTATAATCCAGTCGATGACCATTCCGGTTTGTATTTTGTTTTGTTAACAGTGAGGCATAACTAGCTTCGACGTTGACGCTAGGAGACGGATCTGTCTGTTTAGGGTTAATTTTTTGAGACAACACCGTCTCCAAGCTCTCGTGACGTAGCTTCTGAAGGCTAACTGATCTATACCGAGTACGTGGCCCTTTGTGATTTGGTCGACGACCAATCTGGTTTGTAATCTGCTTTGTTATCATTGAGGCATG
>NW_026356434.1:0-385 GCF_001194135.2 Octopus bimaculoides | reverse complement strand
ATTTTACTGGAAAAATCGGATCTTGTTCAATTTTCCTACCCTCCAGGATCATCAGCGCGCATCTTTTTCTTTATATTCGGTTTCCACATACTTAACATCTCTCAGGGGGGGCTTGTATATGGCTGTTATTTCTAGCACAAATGTCATCTTGTGCGAAACTGAGGTAGCACCTACCCGTAGCCATCCTTTAAAGCATCTCTCCCGATGTTGTCTCATCACCGCCCAACATCAATATCAGGATATTGCGATCGAATTAAGATATGCCATACGTAAGAGCCGAGACTCACTGAAAGGGATAAAAAAATTTCCTGAAAAAGGAAGCTGAAATTCAAACATTTTGGTTTAAGCATATTGAAGAGGCGAGATGGCTTACATTAAGATATGA
>NW_026356433.1:0-362 GCF_001194135.2 Octopus bimaculoides | reverse complement strand
CGGGTGAGCGTTCTGTGTCTAGTTCTGGAAATTGTGTTTTGTAAGCGACAAACAACGCTGATGAGCTTGCATATATTTGCATTCGTGAATATTAACAAGTGAAACCATGGTACGTAGGTAATCGTTTATGTTTCGTATATTTTTTTATTTGTCTTGCTCATTTTACATTCTGGTGTTTTCCTTAGAGTTTTCTTGAGAACACACCCTTCGTGGTAAGGCAATTTGGTGTCTATCTTTAGCATAATAGGAATCCACTTTGGTGGCCATTCCTCTTAATTTTGTATATAATATAATATTTAATCTTGGGATTTTTAAAATATACTAGGCCATTATCAATTTCTACCCTCATTATTTAATTTATA
>NW_026356432.1:0-226 GCF_001194135.2 Octopus bimaculoides | reverse complement strand
TATATATCTATGTATGTATATATGTATGTATGTAAGTACGTATGTTTATATACGTATATATATGTATGAGTTTATAAGTATGTATTTATGTATGTATATGTATTTACATATGTATGTATATGTATATACATATGCATATATGTGTATATACATATGTATATATGTGTATATATGTATATATACGTATGTATTCTTTTATTCTTTTTCTTTTACGTATTTCAGTAAT
>NW_026356431.1:0-337 GCF_001194135.2 Octopus bimaculoides | reverse complement strand
CACACACACACACACACACACACACACACACACACACACACTAATGCGCATACATTAGATGTGTGTGTGTATGATTATGTGTGTGTACGATTATGTGTGTGTATGTGAATGTGTTCATAGATACACACTCACATACATACAAACATACATGCAGACGTACGCTCTTACGTACATTCATGAATGCACATATATGTACATTCGTTCATAGATACACACATACATACTTACATATATACATATATAGTCATACATACACACTTACATACTTACATACATACATACATACATACATACATACATAGTCATACATAGTCATACATACATACATACATACACA
>NW_026356429.1:0-595 GCF_001194135.2 Octopus bimaculoides | reverse complement strand
GTTTGTTTGTTTGTTTGTTTGTTTGTTTGTTTTGTCTTTTAGTTGATTTAGTTATAGCACTGCAGTTATGCTGCGTGCCACCTTGAAGAGTTTTGTCGACCAATTTGATCGAAGTACATAAAAAAAAATTTAACACTTGTTTTATCGAATCCTCTTTCCCAACCGCTAGATACTGGGACATGCACAAACCATATCTGTTGTCAAGCGGTAGGACGAGGCACAGTCACACACACACACATACGACGGGCTTCCACACAGTTTCTATGTAACAAATCCACTCACAAAGGAATTGGTCGGCCCTAGGCTACTGTTGAAAACAAATGCTCAAGATGGTGCGCAGTAGAATTTTACCTGAGACCACGTGGTTTTAAAGCGAGCTTCTTCATCACCCAGCCATGCCTTCGCCTATCTTCAGCAATATTTAACGACGATTCATTTGTCATTTAAAAAAAAAAAGTAGGGTCATATCTAACAGTTCTTTCTATGGTGAGGGATAGGAAAACATATGTTATATTAAAAAACAGAAAGAATGTGACGTGTCTAAATTGTTGTTGTTGCCACTCCGTCGCTTACGACGTCGAGGGTTCCAGTTGAT
>NW_026356428.1:0-203 GCF_001194135.2 Octopus bimaculoides | reverse complement strand
GTATGCGTATGTATGTATATATATATATATATGCGTGTATGTGTGTGTATGTATATATATATATATATGGGTGTGTGAGTATAAATATATATGTATACGTATGCATACATTTGTATACACACTGCAAATAACCATAGCAAAATAAATATACACACACAATTTATATACATATATATGTATGTATGTATATATATATATATATA
>NW_026356427.1:1519-2051 GCF_001194135.2 Octopus bimaculoides | reverse complement strand
TGTGTGTGTGTGTGTGTGTGTGTGTAATATATATATTATATATATATATATAAAAGTTTAACTGAGCTAGAGGTTAAAGTAACCGTCCAAGGGATGGTAGTATCCATTACACTACCGGTGTATTACCTATATTTAATCATGGGCATACATATGCAAGTATATTAAGCTCATAAATTATACATAAAGACAAAGTTAAACATGAATTTATCAAGAATCAAAATTTAAAGAAAACAGAAAATATTGATGAACAACAATTGACATACATCAATAAATAATAAATAATAATTGATGTAAATCAATTGTTCTTCATCGATATTTCTCCATTTTTTGCCTTATCGCTGACCACAACCTTCAATTTTTTTTCTCCGTGTTTTTCTCTTTGTTTTCTCCTTATTCTTTCTGTTGAAGAGCGTAGCTCGAAACGTTAAAGACTTTCTCTATTCCCGAGCGTTAAACTAATACATCCTTTTGTTGTTTACACCACCTGTCCTCGTCTGTTGTTGTTTCTTTTTTCTTAAATTCTCCCATATAT
>NW_026356427.1:0-737 GCF_001194135.2 Octopus bimaculoides | reverse complement strand
ATTATTATTATTATTATTATTATTATTATTATTATTATTATTATTATTATTAAGGTAGCGAGCTGCCAGAATCGTTAGCACGCCGGGTGAAATGCTTAGTAGCATTTCGCCCGTAGCTACATTCTGAATTCAAATTATGCTGAGGTCGACTTTGCCTTTCATCCTTTTGGCGGGGGGTCGATAAATCAAGTACCAGATAAATCAAGAAACACTGGGGTCGATGTAATCGACTTAATCCCCTCGCCCAAGCTGCCCTACTATTATTACTATTATTATTATTATTATTATTTTCATCATCATCATTTTTTTACGCAAGTAATTCACTAATTAACACATTAACTAATCGGTTTCTTGACCTATCGCTTGGTCAAGTAATGGTTTGGTTTTGTCAGAGTTTATGACTTTGACAGACATGGAGCAAACGAAGCCACGACGACATTGATGAGATCTCAATTGGCGCTGGAAAGGACTCTAATAAACCAAATGATTGATTAATCAAACGATTGGTCAAGCAATTGATCACCTAATTGGCTAATTAGATAGCTACTCGAACAATGATAATTAAGAAACGAAGTGTAATGTAACGGGTACGTGTGTTTGTACACTCTCCAGCATTTGTTTTGAGGCATGGATACGAAAACAACGTATGCGTGTATGAGTGCCTGTGTATATGTATATATATACATATATATGTATATATATACATATATATATAATTATATATATGTATATATATA
>NW_026356426.1:0-3766 GCF_001194135.2 Octopus bimaculoides | reverse complement strand
ATATATATAACAGAAAACCACCCACAGATGTGCAGAACTTTTGAAACATTTCTTCTGTCCGCCCCCTTTAAGCACATGCTTGGCTTTATATATTTAATTTAGAATTGGTTGTAATTTATTTACACTCTGATGAATGGTCTTCCTAGACATGTCACAGCCCCGCTTTTAACAAACTAACTTATTTCCTCCTCTACGCCTTCCCATAAAATGATAACTTTTTCCTCAGTACGTTGGTATTTCTAATTAGATTTTTGAATTCTCACCACGTCTCAGTAACTTACGTATTATTTTCTACACCCGTTAATTAACCCTACTGATATTTTTTTTATTAATTAGCCTCTGTGATTTGTTTGTTAAAATAACCTAATTTCTTTTTACACCTACTCGTGTGCGATTATATCCAATTGCATAGGGATTCTCTGCAAGTATGATAAAGTTTACGTTTCTCTGCGGAGCTAATAACACCGAAATATGTCCATAGTCATCTCCCTTAATTGCTGAAATGATTAAATTAAATTTAGATGCGATGCTGAACTAATGTCTTTTCCTGAGTATGCTTGCCTAATTAAGCTGGGCATCACAGATTTTGTAGATTAACATCAGACTTGTGGCTGAGAACTCCACAGACACGTGTACCCTTAACGTAGTTCTCGGGGAGATTCAGCGTGACACAGAGTATGACAAGGCTGGCCCTTTGAACAACAGGTATAACAGAAACAGGATGAAAGAATGAGAGAAAGCTGTGGTGAAAGAGTATAACAGGGTTCGCTACCGCCCCCTGCCGGAGCCTCATGGAGCTGAAGGTGTTTTCGCTCAATAAACACTCACGACGCCCGGTCTGGGAATCGAAATCACGATCCCACGACCGTGAGTCCGCTGCACTAACGACTGGGCCGTTGTGCCTCCACTATGATATAATATATAAGCATACATAAGGCACTATTTTTGATTTGACGGAAAGTTGGTTGCTGTTTCTTTTTGATATTTATAACATGTAGTGCTTCCCTTACTGGCTTATACGCACATATGTACATACATACATATGTGTGCATGTGTGTGTCAGTGTATGTATGTGTGTGTGTCGCGCGCGCGTGTGTGAGCAAGATTCGAAGGCTTGATTTGACAAAGACCTGAACGCAATTTCTAAAACGACAGTATATTATGTAAAGACTCCCACGTTGACCCATACGAACGTGATATATGTGTGTCTGTGTGTTTGTGCATAAATATATTAGACAATAGGGGGTAATTACATGATAATTTGGCTACCACTCCTTGAATTTCAAAACACTGAAATCCAATGTCTTTTTAAAATATCTGCCATATACTATGACATTAAAATATAAACAAACCGACGCCATCAGTCTCCCTCCTTTTCTCTCCTAAGCTGTCTCTCACTTCATATATATTTCTTATTCTCTATCTCTCTACATTCTATTTTTCTAGAAAGGGTAAAAGTAACTTTTTAAAATAGAATGAAAACAGAGAGTTTGACGCTACATAAACGTATGGATAATCTTTCTTTCTTTTATTGATAATTTCAACTTTTCTTTTCATTTTTACATGTTTCTCCATTTTGCTAATGTTACTCCATATCAACTTTCAATCTTGAAACATCACCCTTATTAACAGTCAGTCAGCAAGGTTTAAAGGAGATTTAGCTTAAGATATTACAAACTTCCCTATGATATGGCTAGTACCCATATATATATAGTTTCGTAGTTTCTAAGTACAAGGGGTTCACTCATGCATTTTACATTTATATATGCAGATTTAAAACATAGTGAATTTTGGTAAGCTGTAATTGACTTCAAACTTTGCTACAATGCCAACAGTTTCAGGGTAGCGGGTAAGTCGATTACATTGACCCTAGTGTTCAGCAGGTATTTATTTCATCGACCCCAAAAGCATGGTGGGCAAAGTCGAACTTGGCAGAACTTGAACTCAGAACCTAAAAACGGACGAAATGTCGCTAAGCGTTTCGCTTGATGTTGCTAACGATTCTGCCAGCTCAACGCCTTAACGTTTTCTAATATTGGTTTCCAATTTCGGTCCAAGGCTAGCAGTTTGGGGATAAGAACAATCGATTACATTGACCCCAGTGCTTAACTGGTACTTATGTTACCGACTTTGTAAGGATAAAAGGCAAAGTTCGTCGGTGAAATTTGAACTCAGAATGTAAAAAAAGTTAGCACATTAGATGTGAATAAAAAATAAATGCGCCCTTTTAAAGCCTAGCCAGGCTCATGGGCCCGGTTTCCCGGTTTCTATGGCGTATGTCTTCCCCAGCTGGACGGGACGCCAGTCCATCGCATTTTTTTTTACTCATTTTTGCCAGCTGAGTGGACTGGAGCAACGTGAAATGAAGTGTTTTGCTCAAAAACACAACGCGTCGCCCAGTCCAGGAATCGAAACCACAATCTTACGATCATGGTGCTGACACCCTAGAGATACGGTAATGTAAGTGAGAAGTTTAATTTTATACAAAACTTGTAATCTTTTACAAAATATTTTAAGCCAACATTTTTTTCTACGATTCTGTGACAAGTAATCACTGATATCAATGTGTTCATAAAAAATCGCCTCATCTTACGTATAGCGACGATATTTAAGCTGACGATGACGAAATCAAGATACGTAATCAAAATGATAGCGTAATCGATACGGTAGCTAATGTATCTTAGGCGGACGATGATGCGTCTTTTAGTTTCCATCCACCAAATCCACTCACAAGGCTTTGCATGGCCAGAGGCTATCGCAGAAGACGCTCGCCCAAGGTGCCACGCAGTGGAACTGAACCCGGAACCATGTGTTTGGGAAGCAAGCCTTTTACTACACAGCCACTCCTGCACCTACATCTATCTATCTATCTATCTATCTATTTATCTATCTATCTATTCATGTATGCATGTATGTATATTCTTCTATTGACACCGATTTTGCTGTAGAGAGGTATGTAGAGATGGTTAACAGCTTTGGGGTGGTGTTTCACGATACTGATGCCAGCTGGCTGGAAGTTTCAAAATTTTCTTGTGATAACTGCTCATACAAACACGAATTAAAACGATTTTGCCCTGTTCGATCCAAACGAAGTAGACCGACCCCATTAAATCGATTGTAGCGTTGGAATGGACGCATTAAAACCATCCAAGCAATTCTGCACACCACTATCGAATTATAATTGTAATTCTGCACACCCCTATCAATTATTAACTACAAAAACTGTTGAAAAGTCACGCATTCAAATTGAATAATAAACTATTTAGAAGCAAACAGTAAAAAGGAAAAACTTGAATGTTTTTCGCATGTTTTTCCTCTATCTGAATTCTGTTCACAAGAAATTAATCAATCCGAAGTTATAGTAACTTCCCCAGGTATAGTGCGGAAGTATCGGACTCAAACCACGTAGTTATGAAGCGAAGCGTTTCAACCATAGCTGTAATTACCACCTCTCTTGAGGCTTCGTCACTTTCTTCATTACAAGGGTCTATCACATTGATGTCAAATGTTAATACCAGACCAGAAATTTCGGAGAAGAGATAAATCGATTATATCGAGCCTGGGGCTCAAATGGTGAAACGCAAAGTCAACCTTGGCAGAATTTGAACTCACAACATAAAGGCGGACGAAATGCTGCTAAGCATTTTGCCCGATAAGCTAACAATTTTGCCAACTCGCCGTCTTATAAATGTCTCTCATACAACCAGTTGTAAAAGATATTCTTTCTTTTATTTGTTTCAGTCATTTGACTGCGGCCATGCTGGAG
>NW_026356425.1:0-244 GCF_001194135.2 Octopus bimaculoides | reverse complement strand
TATGCTAGAAAGAGGTCATCAATGACCCAACCACAAAGAAAAATAATGTTTTCCAGAAAAAATTTAGCAAACACTGAATTTTTTCTGGTGAACATTGTTTTTCTTTGTGGTTGTGTCGTTGATTACCTCTTTCTAGCATATCAGATGTCCACTTAGTGGTCATCCCTTCTTATACGCATTATATATATATACACATACATAATTAAGGGATCAGCAACAGTTGCTTCACCACATACCGAAATTT
>NW_026356424.1:0-707 GCF_001194135.2 Octopus bimaculoides | reverse complement strand
GTGTGTAAAATAGAGTTCTAGATAGGGGGAGGTAATCAGGGATTTTTTCCAGTATAAGGGAGAAAATCGAAATGTAGGAGGTGATAGATTTTGATTAATTTACCATGGTTTGGTTTAGAATGTTAGGTTTTGTTCTATACTTATTTCTCTCAGTGAGGTGAATTTCCTAATTTAAAAGTGTTAGCAATGGTTAAGTTTGGGCTTATATTTTTGAATGAAGAAGGTTTCCTTATTTAATCTAATTTGTGTTGGTGTTCCAATGGCACATTAATAGAATGGAAAGATTATGAATTGTGGTAGCATTTGTTTTGCACATTTCTAAATATGTTCACCAAAGGGTATCATTCGATATTCTGGGAATGCAATCTGCTGTCGATGCAGAGTGCATCTGCATCTGAGCGATAATCCTGTGGACCCTATGTAGTTTTCGTGGCAGACCGAGCATCTTATTACATAAATAAGGTTTTCTGAGGCACAAGTAAAGTCAGATATAATTTTGAATTTTTGTCCCTCTTTGAAAAGGAATTCTGAACCTTCTAGAAGGTTTGGGCATGTTGCGCAATTTGGTCGACCACATTTTTTCACTTTTGCATCTGTTATTTTGGAAAATAATTTTTCCTTTGTGAGGATCTTTTTTAGTGATTTTGGTTGTTTGTAGCATTTAATGATTTTGTGTGTGTGTAAAATTTCCTTTAATTTGGGGTCCT
>NW_026356423.1:0-233 GCF_001194135.2 Octopus bimaculoides | reverse complement strand
CGTACTCTCACACACGCATACATCTATACATAAACACCCGCTCACTCATAGACATGTTTGTTATCTAATATAAAGCACCGGTTTTAAACCGTTGTCAGTTGCAACTCGAAATATGAAGGCCTTTTTTTTCTACTAGAAACCTTTATTATGTTGTATTGACTTTTATTAGAAATGTGGCTCATAAAGAAACCACTACTACAACAATAACAACGACTACCACTACCACTACTACT
>NW_026356422.1:0-242 GCF_001194135.2 Octopus bimaculoides | reverse complement strand
AATGTATGTATGTATGTATGTATGTATGTATGTGTGTATGCATGTATGTGCGTATGTCTGTATGCATGTATGTGTGTATGCATTCATGCAAGCATGTATGTGTGTGTGTGTATGAGAGTGTATCAGTGTTTGTGTATATTGACATAAATCGATATTTTCTTGTAGCAACTACCGAACAAATGAACGAAACCATTTTGGTCAATTCAACCACTCAATAAAGAGGGATCCGGAAATCGATAAAA
>NW_026356421.1:0-290 GCF_001194135.2 Octopus bimaculoides | reverse complement strand
TTTATTTTCCGTTAGTTTCCGTTAGTTTCCATTCCTTTCCGTTAGTTTCCGTTAGTTTCCATTCCTTTCCGTAAGTCTTCGTTAGTTTCCGTTGGTTTCTGTTAGTTCCTGTTCCTTTCCATTATTTTCCGTTAGTTCCCGTTCCTTTCCGTTATTTTCCGTTAGTTTCCGTTAATTTCCGTTAGTTTCCGTTACTGTCCGTTATTTTCCGTTAGTTTCCGTTCATTTCCCTTCATTTCTGTTGGTTTCCGTTAGTTTCCGTTTGTTTCCGTTGATTTCCGTTACTTTCC
>NW_026356420.1:0-368 GCF_001194135.2 Octopus bimaculoides | reverse complement strand
ATGTGTGTGCATACAATGTCTGTGTGTGCTTCTATACAGTGTGCGTGTGTATGCATTTGAATGCAGTGCGTGTGTTTTTTTCTGAATGGATTATCATCAGCCGTTAAAATCGTCGACATAATTTTCCGTCCAAATTTATATACATTAATATATTATAAGCTAATTAACTATAATATGAAATACCATAATTTAATAAAGTCTATAATATTGAGTATAGAAAAAAATATATAAAGCAATAATTTGTAATGTAGTTTAATAAAACTGTGCTATATGATATCTATTTACCTTCCATTACCGGAGTTTTAGTACCTGTCTGCGCTAAGACGGTAAATAACAGATATTAAATGAATGTATATATATGTATATAT
>NW_026356419.1:0-488 GCF_001194135.2 Octopus bimaculoides | reverse complement strand
ATACAGGTAATACCGAGTAAGTGCTGCATACCGACTAGTTTGCCCCAGTCTTTGTATGAACAGGTTTGGGTATTATAAGTCATGTATTAGCGTGTGAATATGTAAATATAGAAAAAACAAAAAGATAAAGAGAGCAAAGGTAAGGTTGGAGAAGTATTTTATGGATAGAGTCTTACAGCTGTTTCTGGGAAGATCCAGTACTTCCCTTCATCGGAGACAGAAAAAAATAAAGTAATCTATTATGATATCCATAGGCGGATATTTTTAGTATGAAGTGGTAAAGAGTGTGATGTGCTGAAAAAAGAGAGAACATTACTTGAAGTGTAGTTTCATTCCAGTGATAAATATCCGTGCAAAGTAATCCATGTGTGGATAATCCGGAAATTTATGTTGGAGCGAAAGTTGATATATCTATGCTACATCAACACATGGATTAATTTTTCACGGATTTCTACACGGATATTTACCACTGGAATGAAACTACACTT
>NW_026356418.1:0-410 GCF_001194135.2 Octopus bimaculoides | reverse complement strand
AAGCTATACCACTTTATGGTGTGTATCTTAACAGTTTCTGTACGTAGTGTAACATGATTTTATGTACTTTTATTCTTATTTATTGGAGAGTAACATGATTTTTTGTGCTTTTAACTTTTTCCTAGTGATTTTACGATTCCAATATTTATAGCGGACACACGTAATGTTGAGTAAAATGTCTTAACTCGATTTCTATTTTACCATATATTATTTCTGAAAACCGACGTATATTCGAGAACGACTTAGGCCGAGGAATGCCTGTAATGGATCAGCCCTCAAGATGGCAGATGATATTAAAACGAAATGGTAATTAAATGATTGGTTAGATAAATCGCTTTGTGTTTAAGACTTTTGTCATATTTTCGCTTTAAAAAACCGAACGAACATCTCGGCCAAGCCAGTAATTTTAG
>NW_026356417.1:0-776 GCF_001194135.2 Octopus bimaculoides | reverse complement strand
CATGATAAAACTCCGAGTTTCGGATGCCGAGGTGGGAACCCACGCCAACACATTTTGAGTTATCCGGCCATTGAAAAGGAATATATATACATTCATAAATCTCTCTGTATATATATATATATGCATATGTATAAATGCATACATGAATGTGTGTGTGTGTGTGTGTGTGTGTGTGTGTGTGTGTGTGTGTGTGTGTGTGTGTGTGTGTGTGTGTGTGTGTGTGTGTGTGAGTGTATCTATATATGCATACATGAATATATATGTGTGTATGTGTATATATATATATATCAACAATATTGATCATAAAGGTTACTACGAATTACTTTTAATTCTTTATATATATATAGCATTACCTTTAATTATTTTATATATATATATATATATACCGTGCCTGTATGCATGCTTTTTTTGTGGTTAGAGAAGAAATATTCAAGTAGCTCTTTACAGACAGATACATAAACAGATTAATTGAAAATTAGATAGATAGATAGATAGATAGATAGATAGATATTATGTATATATGCATGTATGTATGTATGTATGTATGTATGTATGTATTTATGTATACATACATATACAGCGGGGTGCTGAATAGTTCCTGGCTTTGGGTAAAAGAAAACACAGGAGAATCAGTTAATTAGATTCACACACTTATTGCAGCGGTCCTTCTGTTTTTCTAATCCCTGTAAAAGAATTCGGAAGGCTGGGCTTCCATCCAGACCTTTCGCGTGACCCTTAAATCCAGGAACCTCTCAAGACAACGTTCTATACACACA
>NW_026356416.1:0-320 GCF_001194135.2 Octopus bimaculoides | reverse complement strand
CTTTGGAAACATGGGCGTTTTGCTCAACATCCTTAAACAAACTTTATTCATGGACGGAATGGGCTACCCGACCTGAAGAAAATTCTAACTGGGCCCCACCTGCGAGGTCATGCGCTGTTTATCTTGATATGAGATCACCATGTCGTGCACATATGGTTGTGTTGTATGTGCCTGGTGTACCCTTATCAGACGAGTAGTCATGATGGGTATAATGGGCTTCGTATATTTTACACCAGTATCACTTTTATGGCACGCCCTGCTCTCTCACTCAATAATAATAATAATAATAATAATATGTAGAATATGTGGAGATCGACAAG
>NW_026356415.1:0-546 GCF_001194135.2 Octopus bimaculoides | reverse complement strand
CTTTCTCTAATAGGTTATCATATAATTTAACATCTAGTTTATACAGGTTCTTAGTTTTATCTGATTGTACTATAATTCCTTCCATATTTCGGATTTCTTTTATTTTAATAGTTAGATATCTTAAATAATCATTATGTCTATTTGGATATTTATGAAATTTAATATTTTTCACCACCTTCCAAATATTATCCTCTAAAATCTGTATATCCCTATTATACGGGGGGTTCTTTTCTAGATTTAAATTTTGAATTAATATAATTGGAATTTTCTACATCGTTATTATTAGATATATTATAATTATTGTAGTAGGCTTTCCATTTAATCCTAGTAATAAAATCCTTAATATTATTAATAAGTTTCAAAATATATTCATTTCTAGATGGAATGGGGATATCCTTCAAAGATGAATTCCAAAACAGTGGTTCTATCCTACCTGTAAATTCCATAACTAACGAAAATTAAAAGTAACACAAACAATAAATGTTAGTTATAAATGGAAATATTAAAATAATTATGATAATAATATTAGGGAAAAAATTCCAAATT
>NW_026356414.1:0-204 GCF_001194135.2 Octopus bimaculoides | reverse complement strand
GTATGTATGTATGTATGTATGTATGTATGTATGCATACATCTATGCGTTTGCATATATGTATGCATGCATACATGCATACATGCATTTATGCATGTATCTATGTATGTTCGCATGTATGTGTGTATGTATGTATATATGTATGCATGCATGTATGTATGTACACATGTATGTATGCAGGTATGTATGTATATATGTATGTGTGT
>NW_026356413.1:0-442 GCF_001194135.2 Octopus bimaculoides | reverse complement strand
GTGTGTGTGTGTGTGTGTGTGTGTGTGTGTGTGTATATACACACACATATGGACAGACACATGCACAACACTCATACATATAATATATACATATATATATATTTATGTGTGGGGGGGGCGTCATTTTTCTTTTTCATTGTACTTTCTCGAATTTGGTTTTAAGAAAACGTACATAACATGACTAGTACGACTAAAATACTTGACACACCAATCGCCATTGTTGGTGTGTCAACCCATCACGTGATTCTTGTTGATCACATGACACTATTATATGACATCATCATCATCATCACAGGACATCGGATCACGTGACTTTCGCTTTGCGCAGAAAGGAAAGCGAAGAATTGTCGCGCTACTTTTTTACTCTCTTCGGAAATTTCATGAAGCAAGAATGGGAGTGGGAAAAGTGGAAGTAAAATAAAATAAAATAGAAAATAAAATT
>NW_026356412.1:0-559 GCF_001194135.2 Octopus bimaculoides | reverse complement strand
ATGTATGTATGTATGTATGTATGTATGTATGTATGCATATATATATATGTTTGCGTGTATGAACATTCACTTTCTCACATAACTAAAATACAAATATTTATTTATCCATCAAACTACTGCGACAAACAAAATCAATTCTTTGACATTTTTTTGATCAGTAAGTTACTGAATGTGTATATCAGTCAGCGATCAGATGTATATAACACAAAGTGATAAGATGTGTATAACAGTGTGTGATCAGATATTTGTATAATCAGTGAGTGATCTAATATGTGTATGTATCACGTATTCATCAGATACGTGTAACCGTGAGTAATCACACACCCACACATACACGCGCACGCACACGCACACATACACACACAGACATATAGTACGTATACATATTTATACATATATACATTTTATACGTATGTGTGCTCTCGCTCACATAGAAATATATGTACACACACTTATAGATGAAGAAATATGGTCAAAGTGTGTTTTATCAAATGTATGAGTAACACATGCACACACACACACACACACTCATACACACACACACTCATACACACACACA
>NW_026356411.1:0-333 GCF_001194135.2 Octopus bimaculoides | reverse complement strand
TCGTTTAACGTCTGCTTTCCATGCTGGCATGGGTTGGACAGTTTGACTGGTGACTGTGGAGCCAGCAGCTGCACCAGGCTCCAATCTGATCTGGCAATGTTTCAACAGCTGGATGCTCTTCTTAATGCCAACCACTCCGAAAGTGTAGTGAGTGCTTTTTACATGCCACCGGCACAGGAGCTAGTCAGACAGTCTTAGCATCAATCCTGTTCGGATAGTGCTTTATACATGTCACCAGCATGAGAGCCAGTTAGGCGGGCCTGGCATCTATCATGTTTGGATAGTGCTTTTTACATGCCACCGGCACGGGAGCCAGTCATGATATATATATAT
>NW_026356410.1:0-369 GCF_001194135.2 Octopus bimaculoides | reverse complement strand
ATATGTATATAGATACACACATACATACGCAATTTAATGCTATCCATTAAATTCACGGCAACTCATCGCTGTCACGTGTAATTCTTCAATTGTTAACCATTACTAAACATTTGATTAATAAACCGAAAATAGAGTCAAACACTCCGTCTAATTGGTTTGCTTTCACTCGACCAATAATTGATTGGAGGTGCCATAGCAATTTAATTAGATTCTAACTTAATTGTCACATGATTCTTATTGATTTTGTTTGTGATTTCACTTTGCTTCAATTTGCATACTATCAACGCACTATTTCTAACTTAATTGTCATTATATGTTCGCATTTATCTGTCTTGATACGCACGTTTACACTAACATACATCTGAATAT
>NW_026356409.1:0-1439 GCF_001194135.2 Octopus bimaculoides | reverse complement strand
ATTATTATTATTATTATTATTATTATTATTATTATTATTATTAAAGCAGAATGCACAAATATTTATACGACATATTGTGGCATGTGTATTATAATAGTGAAACCTTTTCTCAGTTAACCTTTCAGATCACGGAAAACGGGAGTGGCAGTCATTTTTAGCGATGTGCATTACATTGAAGGCGACTAAACGTGACGTACTAAGGTGCCGTGTTGGACGTTAGAATAAGATACATCTGAACACAGTTTTAATGTCATGTTCAAATGATAACTTACTATATTTAAAACAGAATAAGAGTCACAGTTTTATTCATAGATTTATAACACACCATTATTTCAAAAACGAATGCGAAGGCGGAGCTATTTCAGTTACGATGAAGCTAGCAACAGCAATGATGAAGCACGTGGCACTATGTTTTAATCCTTTAAAATATCTACCAGAGAACAAAGACATTGACGCATTTGAATATGATGCAGTAAACAGGATTCAAAGCGAAATTTAAAATCAGAACGTGTAAATTGCAATTGCAACACAAGCTGTAGGTGGACTAAAAAATCAATAAATGTAATGTAACAACGTATTCCCGAACAAGGTCAACAACCAAATCGAGATATTTAAAGGAAATAGCAACAATCTATGATGAAAGCATCGAAGCAACACATGACATGACATCAACACGCAAGCAATGCAAACGGCAAGTGAATGAATATAGTAAACAAGATAAGATATATTAAAAATAAATAGGCGTAGGCATGGCTGTGTGGATATGCGTAGGCATGACTGTGCGGTTAAGAAGCTCGCTTTGCAGCTACGTGGTTTCAGGTTCAGTCCCACCGACGGCACTCTGTCTTCCACTTTAGCTCCGGGCCGACCAGTACATTGTGAATGAATTTACAGACAGAAATTGTGAGGAAACTCGGTGTGTATGTGTGTGTGCGTGTGTGTCCACACCTCACCGATTGACAACCGACGATGGTTCATTTACGCCATCGTGGTTTGGTAAAAGAGACCGATAGAATAAGTACTACGTGCGACTAAATTATTCAAGGAGGTAATCCAGCATGACTGCAGTCCAATGTCGGAAAGAAATAAAGGATTAAAAATAATAATAATATTTTTTTTTCTATTAATGGGTACAAGGCTTGAAATTTTAGAGGAAGGGTCTGGTCGATTCTATGGAATCCAGTACTCAAATGGTACTTATTTCATTGAACGCGAAGGGATGAAAGGCAAAGTTGACCTCGGTGGAATTTGAACTCAGAACATAAGACTGTTTATCTTGATATGAGATCACCATGTCGCGCACATATGATTGTTATGCGTGTTCCTGGTATACCCTTATCAGACGGGTAGTCATGATGGGTATATTGGGCTTCATATATTTAGACCCCAGTGATGGCATGCACTGCTCTCTCACTCAATAATAATAATAATAATAATAA
>NW_026356408.1:0-238 GCF_001194135.2 Octopus bimaculoides | reverse complement strand
TGTTGGAAAGAAGAAAATTAAAATATAAGAAATTTCACTTTCTCACAGTAGTCGAAATCTCAAAAGAGATGTTGTGATGAGAGTTACGAAGCCCCCTTGCGAGGGATAGAGTGGTCCGAGTAAAGTATAAATAGTAACGAGCCGAGTGAGTTCAAGGTTCAAAGTTCGGAGTCGAGTGAAGTTCGTAATAGTTCGCAGTGGCCGGAGGTTGAGAGCCCATGGTCTATATATATATATA
>NW_026356407.1:0-253 GCF_001194135.2 Octopus bimaculoides | reverse complement strand
ATACATACACACACACACACACACACATATACACACACATATATATATATGTATTTATACACATATATATGTATGTGTGTATATATGTATGTGTTTATGTACATATATATGTATATATACACATATATACATACATATGCATCCATATACATGTACATATGTATATATATGTACATGTATGTGTTTGTGTACGTGCGTGCATGTGTATCTGTCTGTGTGCATGTACATTTGTGTATGTATATACATATATATA
>NW_026356406.1:0-250 GCF_001194135.2 Octopus bimaculoides | reverse complement strand
TTTTGTATTATATTTATATATATTTTCATCTTTTGCTTATACGTATTTCTGGATTATATTGTATATTTTTTTTTTTTACCATTATTTCAAGTTAACCACATCTACTGTGTCCTTGTTGGAGTTGTGTGCAAAGGAAAAGCAAGAAGAAAGAAAGAAATACACAAAAAACACACATATATAATATTAAATGTATTAAAAGTAAATGATAATGAAAATAATAATAATAATAATAATAATAATAATAATAATA
>NW_026356405.1:0-248 GCF_001194135.2 Octopus bimaculoides | reverse complement strand
TATATATATATATATATATATATATATATATATAATGTATGTATATAATTTTTACTTGTTTAGTCATTGAACTGTGGCCATGCTGGAGCCTTAAAGGGTTAGGTTAAACAAATTAATTGACCCCACTACTATTTTAAGTCTGGTACTAATTCAAGTGGTCTCTTCTGCCAAGCTATTAAGTACTGTACCCATATATGCATGTATATATGCATATATATCATCATCATCATCATCATCATCGTTTAACG
>NW_026356403.1:0-370 GCF_001194135.2 Octopus bimaculoides | reverse complement strand
ATATATATATATATATATGCAGACACACACACACACACACACACACACACGCAGATATTGTATGCAGGCATGCATCAACATATATTTGTGTGTGCTCTTTGTTGTGTATATGTTTACACGATTACAATCGGATACCTTACCCAGGTACCCTATCCTATTAATCCCTCCACTTATTAGGTGGAAAGCCAAATAAAGGTAAAACCCTATAACAATCAACAATGAAATCACTGTACCACTATCAGATTCCTTATGACCTCTCCCATAAAAAAAATATATCTAAGGTCATGAGATCACAGGAAAATATAGCTAGGAGCGCCTTCCTCGTTTTATCATAAACATTTAATATGATTTGCAGTAATATATATGTTTC
>NW_026356402.1:0-256 GCF_001194135.2 Octopus bimaculoides | reverse complement strand
TACGTAAAACATTAATGAAAAATGTGGTCCCCGTTTTAAAAAAGATCCTAATATTTTCCTTCCTTAACTACTATAACCAAAGTATTTTTAACTATGAAAACAAATTAAATAAGAATCAACGAGAGAACCTCTATGTGGCCAATCGAGTTGCTGGAAATAACCGCCAAATTTCTGTAAAGAACACACAATGATGTTTTTCAAAAACATTTTATTTGCATTATTTACATTTGACGGATATTTGTCCTCATCTTGTTTG
>NW_026356401.1:0-218 GCF_001194135.2 Octopus bimaculoides | reverse complement strand
ACTTATTCCTTTTTATTACTCAGCCTAGAATCTAATTGTATTAAGAATATACTATCTTCTTGAAGTAATTTGCTCAGTTAAGCACTTATTTATTGCACATAAGATTTGAAGATATCAATCTAATGTATAGCATACACAGATCGAAACGCGGACATATGATGATGGGTGCGCATACACCTACTTCCCCACTCTCGTTTATAATCGTTAATGCGTTTGTG
>NW_026356400.1:0-231 GCF_001194135.2 Octopus bimaculoides | reverse complement strand
CTCTCTCTCTCTCTCTCTCTCTCTTTCTCTCTCTCTTTCTATCTATCAATCAATCTATCTATCTATCTATTTATCTATTGCGCTATTGATTTATCTATCTATCTATCTGTCTATCAATTTATTCATCTATATTCTTCTCTCTCCCTCTCTATCTATGCATCTATCTATTTAATCATCTACCTCCCTATCTCTCTCTCCCCCTCTCTCTCTCTCTCTTTCTCTTCCTCTCTC
>NW_026356399.1:0-271 GCF_001194135.2 Octopus bimaculoides | reverse complement strand
TAAGGGGCTTTCAGGGGTTGTGTACCTCCCTGCTTTGCTTGTGTTTGATCGTGTCTTTTTTTTTTAATCTTTTTCTTTTACCCGCTGTGGCTATTTGCCATTCTACTGGACTTTCATCGTTAGACGAAAAGTCCGATGGATCAGAAGGCGGTAAGGGCAAGGCATCTGGTTCTATGTGTGTATTTTTAGACGTTGTTGTGTTGTGTGGTGTGTGTGTGTGTTGTTGGGAAATTAGGGTTAGTATTTGTCTCTTCTTCATTGATATTTGTTG
>NW_026356398.1:0-254 GCF_001194135.2 Octopus bimaculoides | reverse complement strand
ATATGTATGTATATATATATGTATATGTATGTATATATATATGTATATATCTATATATCCCTACAATATCCCTACATTCACTCTCTATTTCCTATCTTAAGTAAACTAACTATTGCTTAACCATCCTCTCACACTGTCTCCAATGAAGGTATATAATAAATATCCTGGAATTAGCTGTAAGACCTATTTATAAATGTTCTATAGTATACACAGCCTTAGTTTTTTATCTCATTACGAAAAGTAAATCCTTATAT
>NW_026356397.1:0-988 GCF_001194135.2 Octopus bimaculoides | reverse complement strand
AAGAAGTAAGAGCTGCTGGAATTCCACATATATTCATCTTCAGGGAATCAGCATATAAAAGCCAAGACAAACGCGAAATGATGAGGTAACTTACGAGCTAAGATGTTACTTGGCCAAGTAACATCTTAGCTCGTAAGTTACCTCATCATTTCGCATTTGTCTTGTTTTTATATGTTGATTCCCTGAAGATGAATATATGTGGAATTCCAGCAGCTCTTACTTCTTTGTAGAAGAGCTCTCATATTTTTTTAATCATGTGTAGGAATTAAAGGAACTTTTATTTATATGCGTTTTGCTCCATTTATTGTTATTATTCATATTTTCTCAAATTGTATCACTTTAACTTGGTATCTCTACCTATAAACGGCTGTGATATCTTGGTTTTTTAGTGTAATTTTTCTACCTCTGGTAACTATTAACATATTTACATTGTCAAAGGTTTTTTTTAAAACAGAGATAATATTAATATATACATAAACTAATATATATATATATGGGAGAATTCACGAAAAAACAACAGACGAAGACAGGTGGTGTAAACAACAAATGGATGTATTAGTATAACGCTCGGGAATAGAGAAAGTCTTTAACGTTTCGAGCCTACGCTCTTCAGCAGAAAGGAACACAGAAAGAAACAAGGAGAGATAAAATATATGTGTAGTGGTCAGCGATCTATCATGGCGAATGCCGAACAGAAGGATCACACAGGAGAGTTAAGAAGAAAGGGAGATAACAAAAAGTAGTGATCCCAAAACGAAGGTGCGTGTGTGTGAGAGAATGCTGGTGATCTTAACGTATGCATGTGTGTATGTAGGTGCGAAGGTGTGAAAATGTGGGGATGGGAATTGGTCAGTGCTAGTGTGTGCGTGGTGGTGTGTTGTGATGTGATGTGTTGTGGGATATGGTGTAGCGTGGTGTGATGTGAAAGTGTTAGGAGATGGGGGAGGCGAGAGTGGGGAAAGCATGGGTGGAGTGTGGGTTAGGCTGA
>NW_026356395.1:0-257 GCF_001194135.2 Octopus bimaculoides | reverse complement strand
TTTTCCTTCTGGTAGGTTTGTGTCTTTGGTCCATCGCCCCGATCGTTATGAATAAAAGAATTTAACAAAACCTCTTCTCTACACTTACACATTACTCTGAACTACATTCGACACCACTAAACCTTACACACATTACGCGACAGAACATCTAAACTCTTCTATTCATTAATACATTACACTAGATAATAAGATATTTCTTTTTCATTTTTTTATCCATTTGTAGAGATATGAAGCACTGACGTTAGTGCAGTCGTCGT
>NW_026356394.1:0-482 GCF_001194135.2 Octopus bimaculoides | reverse complement strand
TCTGTTGTACCTGTATTTCGAAGGGCCAGCCTTGTCACATTCTGTGTCACACTGAATCTCCCCGAGAATTACATTAAGGGTACACGTGTCTGTGAAGTGCTCGGCCACTTGTACGTTAATTTCACGAGCAGGCTGTTCCGTTGATTGGATCAACTGGAACCCTCGTCGTCATAACCGACAGAGTGCCGCTACCACCGCCAGCAACACCGTCACCCGTTACTCCATATTTAGCTCCTCCACACCCGAACGCCAGCGAACTCAAAAGACAATGCAATGGTCTTTTTCATCAATTGTTACACGTTATTTAATCATATGTTGCTTCAAGCCATTTTGTCTGGCCTGTACTGTGAATGAAGAGTGAATGCTTTGCTACATGTGTAAGTGAGATGATTGAATGTGAATATCAGTGATCCTAAAATATTCTTTATGTTACATGTCTCGTTTCTCTGTTTTTTTCGTTGTTCGAAAAAAAGTTTGTTTTC
>NW_026356393.1:0-218 GCF_001194135.2 Octopus bimaculoides | reverse complement strand
TAGTAGTAGTGGTGGTGGTGGTGGTGGTGGTGGTGGTAGTTGTAGTAGTAGTAGTAGTGGTGGAGGTGGTAGTAGTAGTAGATCCTTGGCGATGATGATGATGACGTTAAAGAGGCGACGGGTGCCAGTTGTTGATGGTAGGAATGCTGAATGAGTGTGGTGGTGGCGGTGGTGGTAGCAGCAGCAGCAGTTGTAGTAGTAGTAGTAGTAGTAGTAGT
>NW_026356392.1:2862-3672 GCF_001194135.2 Octopus bimaculoides | reverse complement strand
ATACATACATACATACATACATACATACATACATACATTATATGTGTCCTCTTCATGTATTATTACAATAATTGATTCATTTGTGTGCATGTATGGACATGTGTGTATGTACATCTAAATGTACATATATGTATTTATGTTTATGTATATCTATGTATATGTTAAAGTATGCATATATATGTGGGTTTTTACGGTTTTTATATTTTTATATTTCTACTTAACCCTATGAACTTTATAAAATGTCTGAAGAGGCCTAGAAAATCATCTACGTACCTCTATTTCATCTATTAATCACTTCAGTCCACTGCAGTGATAAAGATAGAATGAAGCATGTCACCCCTAGACTGAAACAGCTGTAAGCCATTATCCCATTTTCTGTCACTATATGTCATTCTTTTAATTTTTGATATGACATAATATGTCATATGTGTTTGTATATTGCTATTATTGTCCTTTTAGTAAACAAATAAACAAGTAAATTGACACAATACACTGTCTGCAAGTTGATGAATACCACCTATTCCCCTCCATTTTCTTATTGTTTTTCTTCCGGAGTCTTGCTTCGACGAGGAGGTTTTTCCCCTCTTTCTCAAAGGCTGTCATTACTTTCGAGACAGTACTTTCAAATACACCAAACATTTCGGCTGTTTTCGTTACGTTAGCGCCTGCCATGCGAGCACCAACAATTTGACCTCTATGAAAGTCCGATAGATCTGTCATTTTAATGAATTTTAATTACCTTTTTCTGATGATATCTGGAATGAAACAGCAATCTGAGCAAAACATATTCAGCAACACTAATAATAAGTC
>NW_026356392.1:0-2208 GCF_001194135.2 Octopus bimaculoides | reverse complement strand
CTATATATATATTATTCATTTAAAATACAGAGATGCCTATAATAGGACATCTAACCCGCTAGAAAGTTGCCGAGCAAGATATATTTTTATCTTGCTAAATAACTTGAAACCATGGTACAGAGTATAGACTGCTAAAAGTTTTTATTTTTCATTCTCTTTCGAAATTATCCCTATTTTGTGGTATAGAGTTTTTTGCTGCTCTTTCTAGCGGGTTAGATGTCCTATTATAGGCATCTCTGTATTTTAAATGAATAATATATATATATAGTCTTTTGACTAATTCTTATTCTCGCTGGACCACTGGTGGTAAATTAAATTTCTAAAATTTTTTTGCTGCCTTATGATTTATTAATAATGATAATATATTTTTTGGATAATTTCGGAAAATCAGCATTTGTTTTATATTTACTGCCGATAAGTTAAACTGCACATGCGCGGTAAATTTTGAAAACTTAATCATGTAAGCACAAGTCGTGTTTTCCTATGACTCGTGTTTACACGCTCTCTCGGTACTCTGCTGAAGATAGTTACCGAGCAAGATATATTTTTATCTTGCTAAATAACTTGAAACCATGGTACAGAGTATAGACTGGTAACAGTTTTTATTTTTCATTCTCTTTCGAAATTATCCCTATTTTTGTGGTATAGAGTTTTTTGCTGCTCTTTCTAGCGGGTTAAATGTCCTATTATAGGCATCTCTGTATTTTAAATGAATAATATATATATATATAAGGGTTAGACAAAATAATGGAAACACCTAGCTCATTCGTATCAGCCAGAGTTGCTAGATAAGTTTTCGTTCCTGTAAGAATATTGTAGAACGGAAACTTTTCATCTCTTCCAGATACCTGGATGACTGTTTCATTTTTTGGCATGAAAGTATAGAGAGACTTAAAGAATTCCAAGCACTTATAAATGGACTTGACGTAAACATTCAATTAACGATGGAATATAGCCATCAATAACTTCCCTTCCTCGACATCCTCATTAAGAAATCTAACAACGTAATAGAAACAGATATATACTATAAGCCCATGGACTCCAAGCAATATCTTCCGTTCAACTCATGCCTCCACAGACACACCAAAATGAATATTCCCTTCAACCTAGAAAAACGGATATGTATTATAGTTTCTAATGCAAACACGAGAGAGACGACTACATGAACTAAAGGGTACACTCATCACCAGGAACTACCCACCTTAACTAATTGACATATGCTTTCAACGTGCCCTTCAACTCAACATCCACGAACTCAGACATCCCAAATTAAAGAAGGATTTACAACCAAAAGCTCTACTATACAACTCCACACACAGCCCTCTTAACAATGAAGCCTTCGACACCACCCTTCAAAACATTCCTCTGCTAAAAAGGACCACAGAATGAATTTAATCCTCCAAACACACCAGCATAAAAAGCAAGAGACAACCCAAATCTATGAAAAGTCTCCTAACACAAGCCCGAATACGCTGAACAACACAGAAACCGTCAGTAAAAAAATGCGGAAGACCCAACTGTGGGATATGCGTCAATTTAATTGAGGGATCAGAGTTCTCCTTCAAACAGGGACACCGTTTCACAGTGAAAAGCAGCTTCACATGTACTTCGGTGAACCTGATATACGTACTAACCTGCTCTGGCTGTCAAGAGCAATACATAGGCCAAACAAAAAACAGTCTACGTAAAAGGATAGCTCTGCACAGATCCCAGATCAAAACTCCCCAAAACAGAAAAATAGCATTCAGCCAACACATCGACGTTTGCGACAATAACAAAAATATAAGCTTCAGAATTTTTCCACTCTACCAATTCAGGGACGATACAACCTATAGCCAACGAATTAGTAAAGAGACTCTTTATTACAAAATACAGATCCCTTTGAACGCATCTACAACAAACGACATATCCACTACAGCCTTAGAATAACACAAACACACGCAAATATTAAAAATGATACACTCAAGAGATTCCCAAGAATTCATTAAAAACCAGTCCCAATCACTGCTATAATCCATAACGAGCCACTTTTAGGTCACTTGACCATTTAACATCCTACTACTATCATACCACCTACATTCCTTTCTTATTCTCCCTTCTATTTCTCCTTCTTATTCTTCGTCTTTTTCCTCTCCGCCACCTCCTTCCTAACTTCACCACTATTGCTGTTTAGAATAACACCTACGCACATTTTATAAACAATACATT
>NW_026356391.1:0-236 GCF_001194135.2 Octopus bimaculoides | reverse complement strand
TCCTAGAGAGAGCTATGAAGAATTACTTGTATTCTCCCCCTCCACTCTTTTATTTATAAGACTTGAGTATCACCTCTCCGGATATTTCGCTCTCTATGCGCCAAGAACGATGCCAGCACCACTAGAGTACTACTCTTACTATAGTGTCAGCTTTCAGGATATATAGACCTATTTATGGAGAATTACTATAAATGTGCGTATAGGATTGCAAACAGGCATGTGTGTGTGTGTGTGTG
>NW_026356390.1:0-331 GCF_001194135.2 Octopus bimaculoides | reverse complement strand
TATCTGTATGTATATTTATGTAACTATGTATGTTGAAGACCGTTGTGTGCATTAATGAGAATGAAAATCATGTTTCCAACAAACCCTGAACATTTGGTTGTAAATGTCATTGTCAACACAGTATGAGGATTGGGGATTGGACTCGGGCATACGCGTACTCCGTCACCCACTACAATATGTAATACAAGGCCAACGGGAATACAGTTGGTTTTTTTAAGCGCTAGCTGTTTGTGAAACAATTTCAAGAAATACACTTACACACATGCACGCATACATACATACACACATAAATATCTACATACATATATATACAAAACATATATACGTATAC
>NW_026356389.1:0-607 GCF_001194135.2 Octopus bimaculoides | reverse complement strand
TATATTTACTACACAAAAGTGAATCTTGAGTTAGAACATACAAATACTGCGACAAAGCACATCATAGCTACCGCTAACCGCACACAATCACAGCTACTTCCGCTACCAGGACTATCAGATCACGTGTTTTCAGTCTCATCCCATCGGAACTGGGAATAGCAGTAACCGCTAAATGTATGTATGTATGTATGTATGTAAGTATATGTCTAGAAAGAGAAGGAGGAAACGTAAAGAATGTACAGTGAAATTTGTAGGTTAAAGTGAATTTTTTATGCCGTGTTGTGAGGAAGAACTTGATGTTTTCGACCAGTAACTTCAGTTGAGAATTAGAGCATGGCGTTTTCATTAATTTTTTTATCTTTGAGATTAAGAGACAGCCCCCAAAACGTTAAAGTTATGTTCTCCCCAGGACATATATACTTAACCATATTCACAATGTTCTCAATAATTTTTTGCCGACACATACGACAATTTTCCTTTATTGTTAATGTCTGTTTTATTTTGTATTTTCACTTCCTTTCTATAGCTACACAATATATATGCACATATATTTATATACACATACAGAAAATAATTAGAAGTATGTATGTATGTGTGTGTATATATA
>NW_026356388.1:0-350 GCF_001194135.2 Octopus bimaculoides | reverse complement strand
TTATAATTATATACATAATTATAACAAGGGATTGGCTTTATGCCTCACCACGCACCGGAGCAAAGTAGCTGCGCATCAGGGACCCTACTTTCGGTGACCGCAACCACCAGTCCCAGGGCCGAGTTCCAACGCCCATGCAGGCCAGTAATGGGCGAAGGGGATCCGTGGTGCCGGTCTATTAAGGTGGACCGTGCCGCCCGTCAAGCTTACCAACTAGTACGGTTAACCGAAGAGTTGTTGATTCATTATTTTTCTTTTGCTCGCCTACAATATAATGTGCTATTCTCAGAGAATTTAATGTGGTAATAGGGCATTTGGCGTCTATTTCTACAGTGCGTGGTGAGGCGTAA
>NW_026356387.1:0-207 GCF_001194135.2 Octopus bimaculoides | reverse complement strand
TTTTGTGTCTGTAGGTTGTGCCATTCGTCCACAGTGACGTGTTCAGTACAGACATAAAGAGTGGGCTGTGCGATTTTTCTTTTTGAATCAAGATGACCGAGCGCATGGAGCAAAGATACAGTATCAAATTCTGCCAAAAACTTGGTGAAATGCAAGCCCAGACTATCAAGAAGATTCAGAAGGCCTTTGGAGATGATGCTATGGGAA
>NW_026356386.1:0-213 GCF_001194135.2 Octopus bimaculoides | reverse complement strand
ACAATCTCCGTGGTTATGGCCAAATCTTATCTTCAATGTGCATCCTATGGGGAAAGAAGCAGCCAAATGTTTAAAAGTCCTTCACGATTTTACCGATAAGGTAAGTAAATTATGTACAGTTCTGTCACTTGCATATTGTGTTCATATTTTGTGTCCTTTTCCATTTTATTGCATTGCTTTGTGGCCATACTGGTGCTGAACATACACGATTTT
>NW_026356385.1:0-228 GCF_001194135.2 Octopus bimaculoides | reverse complement strand
CAAATATCAAGGAGTGATGTTTGTAGAGGCCATAGCCCATGGAGAACTAGTCCGTAGAATTAGGAAAGCTCTGAAGGTGGCTAAACTCAACATTAAGATCGTTGAAAAGCCAGAGTGCTCCATCAGATCACAACTATATAGGACGTACCCCTTTGAGAATACCGCATACACCAATGATAACTGCATGGTATGTAAGATTAACCCTGGTATTAACTGTAGAACTAGAAA
>NW_026356384.1:0-471 GCF_001194135.2 Octopus bimaculoides | reverse complement strand
ATCATTGTTTAACGTCCGCTTTCCATGCTAGCATTGGTTGGACTGGCGAACCAGGTGGCTACACCAGGTTCCAATCTGATTTGGCTGAGTTTCTACAGCTGGATGCCCTTCCTAACGCCAACCACTCCAAGAGTGTAGTGGTTTCTTTTATGTGCCACCGGCACGAAGGCTACTCATGCGGTACTGGCAACGGCCATGCTCGAAATGGTGTATTTTACGTGCCACCTGCACAGGAGCTAGTCCAGCCGCACTGGCAATGATCTCGCTCAAATGTCTTATCACTTGCCACTGGCACGAGTGCAAGGAAGGCGACGTTGGTAACGATCAAGCTCAAATGGTGCTATTTATGTGCCACCTGTATGGAAGCCAGACAGCTGCACTGGCACTGATCATGCTCGGACGGTGCTCTTAGTGCTCCACTGGCACAGGTGCCATCACAATTTCGCTTTTGCTTGCCCCAACAGGTCTTCA
>NW_026356383.1:0-387 GCF_001194135.2 Octopus bimaculoides | reverse complement strand
CTACGAGTAATGTATTTAGTATAAATATTAATCGACGCGTGTGTACACACTTATATATATGGATTTATATGTAATATATATTTATACACACGCACACATATATATATATGAATAAATTTGTGTGTGAACAAGTGTGTATAATATTCACACTGTAATACAGTCGCTGATATGGAGATATTTCCAGAAATATGCATGTATATATATGTATATATATATATGTCGTTTTTATACGTGTACTACTTTTTTTTCTTTATATATTCTTTTAAAACTGTTTTCTATTAACAGCCAAAACACATCATCCATGTAGAATACATTCACATAAGTGTGTAGGGTGTGGGTTGCGAGTATATATGTGCGTACTCACGTGTGTGTGTGTGTCTATGCACG
>NW_026356382.1:0-237 GCF_001194135.2 Octopus bimaculoides | reverse complement strand
TGGGAAGCAAGCTTCTTACCACACAGCCATGCCTGAGCTTATATACTAAATTAAAAGAAAATCCTACTTGAATTTTTGAGAAATAGTTACCTTGAGTTAAGACCAATTTGAACACATATGGATGCGCACACGCATATTCGTTTACTGTTTGGATATATACCATATCATTAGCCTAAATATATGAGTATGTGCGCGAGTAAATGTGTGTGTGTTTTTGTGTGTATATATATATATATA
>NW_026356381.1:0-408 GCF_001194135.2 Octopus bimaculoides | reverse complement strand
TCGTTTCTTCATAGATATATTTAATTATATATAAAGGGCATTAACTGGGTGGCTGACCCCGAGGGGTGGATGCTACTGTTGCGTTTAGCTTCAGGAGGGTACGTACGTATCGTAGATCAAGATGGGAAAGATAACTACCCTTGGCAAATACAGACAGGACACAGATGTGTGTCGATAGCCAGCTGGAGGAGATGTCCTCCTGGGGCTAAAAGCAACAGTAACATCCAACCCTCGGGGTCAGCCACATTTAAGTGGCAAATATACTTCACTTTATCGTGCAGATACTGTTAATACCTCGTTCAGAGATTTAACATTGCTTGTTTTCATTTTTCCATATCAGTGAATAATTTCACTGGATAAAGTTACATATATTTGCCAAGGGATGTCTTTTGCATCGAAGGTCGGCGA
>NW_026356380.1:0-552 GCF_001194135.2 Octopus bimaculoides | reverse complement strand
TCCTTTGCATACACATCCATCAGTAAGATAAGCGGTCGGTGTGGGATTTCTGTTCATGCAAGTTGGTTGGTTGTTAGTAACATTAAATTTGTACATCGTGTTCGCCCATGTACTACAATCCAAATCTAAATAATGAAAAGACATATCGTTCATGATATCAAGGATAATAATGGTAATGGCAGAGATGTAACTGAATAAGACGAGGATACGGAGGTGAAAAAGGAGGTATTTCAATTTTATGAAAGTGACCATAATTGATAATAATTTGATGCTGATTTTCTGTTATTTTATTACATATGTAGAACGCAAATCTTTGAAAAATGATTCAAATTATTGCAATGTTTAGAGGAAAGTGGTGTCCTAATTGTGCTGACATTGAAATATTTCAATCGATTATGAAAATATGAAAACTGTAAATGAGATATCAAAACTATAGAGAATGAGAGAAAAACGGCACAAATTAGAAAACAAATTGCAAGCATTTCATATCAAATAAAACATCTACTCACTGCATCCCAAAACTCCTCTCCAATTAACTAAGACACCTTTTTC
>NW_026356379.1:0-727 GCF_001194135.2 Octopus bimaculoides | reverse complement strand
TATATATATACATATGAATATACATATATATATATATGTGTGCATATACATATATTATGCATAACTACCTACCCACCTATCTACATATAAAAATACATATACACACATATATAATGTATATGCATATATTTATACATATATATATACACATATAAACATATACACACACATATGCATATATATATTTATACATATGTATGTATATGTGTGTATATATACATATATTATCTATATCTACTTACCTACCTACCTACCTACCTACATACATACATACATACATACATACATACATACCCACCTATCTATATACATAAATACATACCTACAAGCTTACGTAGATGCTTATACATTGAAAGCAGAGTTAGCGTGTGAAGTGTGCAGTGTTATTCCATAATGTTTGTCTGTGATATGTTGCCACGTCATATATAATCAAACACATTAAGCTCATCTAGACTTCCGGGAGACGTTAAGTTGATAAGATCGGCATCTGTCCAGATAGCACAACGGCTTCATACTACTTATGTGAGTGAGAAGTATTAAGGCTGTGTGTGTCCCTATGTGTGAATTACTCACGGGTATATGTATGTATGTGTGTGTATGCTTGTACGTGTACGGGGTGTGCTTGTGCAGGTGTATGGGGTTAATTCATACATATTTGTGTTACACATATATGATTTTGTATGTTCCTGTTTGTGTGTGGAAGGGTGCATGTATATATATATATATA
>NW_026356378.1:0-218 GCF_001194135.2 Octopus bimaculoides | reverse complement strand
TGTGCATATATGTATATGTAGTGTGTGTGTTTTGTTTGCAGTGTGCGTGTATGTATGTATGTATGTATGTGTACATGTGGGTATGTGCATACATGTAAGGTTGTGTCTGTGGAGTAATTGTACTTTACTCTGCGTGTGTGTGTGTACATTTATGTATAATTGTGTGCATGTATGTATGAGTGTGTGCTGTGTGTGTATGGGAGGTATGTGTGGGTTCA
>NW_026356377.1:0-496 GCF_001194135.2 Octopus bimaculoides | reverse complement strand
TATATATGTATATATATATATATGTATATACATATACATATATATATATAAGAGGGTTCACATAGAACAAGTTTTAGAGATTTTGTTAATAACTTTTATATACATTTATATGTATACATATGTACATATATCTGTGTGAGTGCATGTGTGTGTGTGTATGTATCCATATATGTATGTATATATATATATATGTGTGTGTGTGTATACGGAGATAAAGTAGGAAGATAAGAGTTAAGAGATGTTGTGCGTCTCTGTCGTATTCATAACAACCGTGACAATTTTTTTCTTGTTCTTCGTCAGGGTTAGGGGTAGCTGTGCGGACATGAAGAGGGCGTACGAGCATGTGCGCGCGCGTATTCTTGTCGGAATTGATATTTCTAAAAGTGCATGAAATTGCATATTTACCTGCATTCCTACATGTATATATATAAATACATGTATATGTATATATTATATATATATTTCTAAATATATATATATATGTATACATATATAT
>NW_026356376.1:0-4006 GCF_001194135.2 Octopus bimaculoides | reverse complement strand
CATAGTTATCGTCATTTGAATGAGCACTTTCCCATCTTTGCATGGATCACATGAAGTTTGTTGAAACAGAATTTCTGTTGTTGGATGATCTTTCTGCAGCGAACCTTTGCTGGTTGTCAAGTCAGGTAATATATTTCCTCATGACCAGGCATGTTTTTCACAAATATTGGAAATGAAAGACATTCATTTCCAATGATCATGTGATGTCATGATAATGAGACACAAACATACACACACTCATCTGATTTCTATCTGTTACAAACTCCTTAAATACCTGCTTTTTTTTCATGAAACATGAGCACATTTTATTGACATTTTGGTCCTTAAGTTTTTTTATCCCTCACCATGCTCAAATGAGGTCCTTCACCTGTTTCTATTCTCACTCCAACACCTGTTCCTTCATCATATAAACATCACCACTCTAAAAGGAGCTAACTCTTCCTTTCTTGTTACACCTCAAAAGATACCATTTGCTTATGATAATAGGGCTTACATTGGACAAGCTTGGCAATGCGTTTGCATATGTATTCCCTAACCTGAGCAAGATTTTTTTTGTGGAAGACAATCAATTGTCTTGGTATGCAAGTTTCCCCTTTCCATGTCACCGATCTTTATCTGAGGGAAAAACTGTCAGCTTGAACCAATACAACTTGGCACCGATGTTGTTGCAAGAATGATGTCATAAATTGCAGAGCAAGAAGAAACATTAGTCTCAAATTTTGGCACATGGCCAACAAGCTCTTGGAGGGGTTAAGTCAATTACAATGACCCCAGGGCTTAACTGGTACTCATTTTATCAACCCTGAAATGATGACAGGGAAAATCAATCTCAGTGCAGTTTGAACTCAAAATGTAATTCAGAAGGTACTGCATTTTACTCAGAATGCTAATGATTCTGCCATCTCACTGTCTTCAGAGACAGAACAGATCTTGCCAGGTATTTCATAGTTCTACCAATTCATTATTCTGGATTGGTATGATTTTTTTACTGATTCCAAAAGAATTAGACCTACCAGTTAACTAAATCATAATGGGATCTGAATTCAAAGTGTAAATAGTCAGAATAAACAATGTGAGGCATTTATTCCACCGTTCTTACAGCTCCATTAATTCGTAGTCCTAGATTGGTACACTTTTATTCATGTCAAATGGCTAAAACACAAAACAGATGTCTGCAGAATTTAAACTCAAAGCCCATATGTATACACACACACACACACACACACACACACACACATATGCATGTATATATATACAGGGTGTCCACAAAGTCTGGGTACATGGAGTAAATAAAATCATGACATAAACAATTAAATATGAGAAATAATAATTTCTTAAAGCATGTGTTAATCCCCATGTACCCAGACTTTGTGGACACCCTGTATGTATATGTATGTATGTATGTATGTAGTTTAGTGAAGAACTCCAGGTTTTCTTATGGTAGGGTCCAAGGTTATGGTCCATCACAATTCTATATTGTAAATCCATGGGTGGGCTCCAGACAAACCGATTTTTACACAGAGTGATACATAAAAAACAAGTTTAAAATAATGGTCATTACATTTTTTTCCTTTATTGGAGCAAATTTGGCTTACAGCCGTTTCCAATAGTCATTATAGGCACATTACTGATAGGTTTACTCAATTGGTCTACTGACCATAACCAGAAATGGCTCTGATGAAAGAGATATTAGTTCTTTTTAGGTTACTCTTTTACTTGTTTCAGTCAGTTGACTGTAGCCATGCTGGAGCATCGCCTTTTGTCAAGCAAATCGACCCCAGGACTTATTCTTTGTAAGCCTAGTACTTATTCTATCGGTCTTTTGCCAAACCGCTAAGTTACGGGGGACGTAAACACACCAACATAGGTTGTCAAGCGATGTTGTAGGGACAAACACAGACACACAAACATACACACACACACACACACACACACTCACACACATACATACATATATATATATATATATATATATATATATATATACATATACACGACGGGCTTCTTTCAGTTTCTGTCTACCAAATCCACTCACAAGGCTTTGGTTAGCCCAAGGCTGTAGTAGAAGACACTTACTCAAGGTGCCACACAGTGGGACTGAACCCAGAACCATGTGATTCGTAAGCAAGCTACTTGCCACACAGCCACTCCTACACCATATAAACATAAACACAGATGAAATACCGTTAAGCATTTCGCCCGGTGCGCTAACATTTCTGCCAGCTTGCCATTCAGTTTTTCTCAACAGAGTGTGCTGAGTGCTTTTTACATGCCACTCATATGGGTGCATTCCACATAGCACCAACACAAGTGCATTTGCACAGCACCGACATGGGTGTCTTTTTATGTTGCACCGGCATGTAAAAGGACAAGCCTGTATGTGTGAATGACTGATTTTACTTAGATTAACAAGTACAGCAAATCGCCACATCTCCCAGTCCCTTGTCATTTCCTCAATGAGGCCCTGCATCCAAAGATCCTTTCTCACCATTTCATCCCACATCTTCCTGGATCTATATTCTTGAGTTGCAGGGCTCATAAGGTCGCTTACCTAGTTTCTATGTTGTACAAGAGACCAAGATCACAGCATTGCTTTGAATGGGATCCCAGTCTGTGGCAAGGTTCAAAACCAGCAATTACATTCATCCCTCTGTACTTGACTGTACTTTATTTTACCAACACTTAAAGAATGACAGACAAATTTGACTTTGGTAGGATTTGAACTTAGAATGTAAAGAGCCAAAAGAAATGTTGCTAAGCATTTTGTCTGACTTACTCTTTTACTCTTTTACTCTTCTACATGTTTCAGTCATTTGACTGCAGCCATGCTGGAGCACCGCCTTTTAGTCGAGCAAATCAACCCCAGGACATATTCTTTGGAAGCCTAGTACTTATTCTATTGGTCTCTTTTGCCGAACTGCTAAGTTACGGGGACGTAAACACACCAGCATTGGTTGTCAAATGATGTTGGGGGGACAAACACAGTAACACAAACATACACACACACATATGTATACAAATACATATATATGACGGGCTTCTTTCAGTTTCCATCTACCAAATCCACTCACAAGGCTTTGGTCGGCCTGAGGCTATAGTAGAAGACACTTGCCCAAGGTGCCACACAGTGGGATTGAACCCGGAACCATGTGGTTGGTAAGCAAGCTACTTACCACACAGCCACTCCTGATTCTGTCAGATCACCACCTTCAGAATGCAGAGGGCTGGAATAAATACCACAAAGCATTCTTCTCAGCTCCCTAACCACTGTGCCAATTTGTTATTTACTCATTACCAATAAGAATTCAATATTTTGGATGATGTCTCCTCATCGAGAGAGAGAGAGAGAGAGCAGAACCAGAAAGAAGATTCTCTATCAGCATTTATGGTGGATGAATCAGGAAATGGCTAATGACACAAATAGACTGATATGGAGTTTCTCAGCAAAAAAGAAGCTAGAGATAAGGGAGGTAATGAACAAGAAAAGAACTCTGATGTATGCTTGTGTGTGTGTGTGAGAGAGAGAGAGAGTGTGTGTGCGTGTGTGTGTGTGTGAATGTATGTATTTTAACAAGAATATGTATATGTATATTATGTATGTGACTATTTAGATAAATGTGTGTGTATGTGTGTTTGTATGTTGAGTGTATGTGCATGGTACGTGCTGTATGTATATGATGCCGTGTAGTCATTGTCAATAGAAGGTGAAACAACATGTATGTATGTGCATATGTGCGTGTTAGTAAGTGAGCGTGTTTGTCAGTGCTTGAGATGTGCAGAGAAGGAGGAAGCTCAAGAAGTATAAAGGACAACAGAAAAGGTGGATCGTGTGTATGTGGGGTGTGCGGGCGAGAGAGAATGGTGTGAAGGTGTGAAATTGAAAATTTAAAAAGATTAATATTAGAAGAAGTGATAATTTTTAAAATGAAAGAAATAAAAATAAAAAAAGTAAATATTTGAAAAAAAAAATAATAATAATAATCTTGAACATGAGTTATTTCAACAC
>NW_026356375.1:0-242 GCF_001194135.2 Octopus bimaculoides | reverse complement strand
ACCAGTTGTATGTATGTATGTATGTATGTAAGTATGTATTTATGTATGCATGCATGTATGTATATATATATGTATATATATATATATACATTTTTTTAATATATGTGTGTACATATATATATATATGTATATACATATACATTAGACAAACTAATAAGGTACTCAGATATCTGGATATCAGTACCTTATTATGTTTTCTAATATATAATTCCTGTATATCACCTCCAAGCCTTCTAATATAC
>NW_026356374.1:0-236 GCF_001194135.2 Octopus bimaculoides | reverse complement strand
TATATATATATATATATATATACATATATATATATACATATATTTATACAAACATATTTATACAAACATATATATATATATATACATATATAAATATATATATATATGTATATGCATATAGCATGTAGGTGACTTGTATATGTACTTGCTTGCCCTTGTTATATGTGTGTGTGTGTGTGCACGGGCGCGTGTGTGCGTGCGTGTATGTATGCGTTTATGAATTTGTATTAGTGTAT
>NW_026356373.1:0-233 GCF_001194135.2 Octopus bimaculoides | reverse complement strand
GTGTGTGTGTGTGTGTGTGTGTACATATACCTGTGTAAGATCGTGTATGTGCAGATGAGCGTGTACGTAGGTATGTATATACATATATGTATGTGTGTATATATACATATATATGTATGTGTATACATATATATGCATACATATAAACGTACACAGCAGGTATACATAATACATATTTACATACATACATATACAAACATACATACATGTGTATGTTTGTATACATACACGCA
>NW_026356372.1:0-399 GCF_001194135.2 Octopus bimaculoides | reverse complement strand
CCCTATATCATTCTATATTTCAGAGATGAGGAATTGATATTATGTATACGGATTATATTAGTCAGACTGATGTCCATCTTGATTATTGTTTTCACTAAATTTTGACTGTTGTATGCTAACTGCCTTCTTGAAGTGTCTTGTATTGAATTCTGTTGTTGTATTGGAATTTCAAACCTAACCCTTTATTTGATCTATGGGGTACACAGTTTCATTCAACTCTCTGCATTTCATGGCATTTTTGCTTCAGTTCATTTTTGTTAATTACCTTAGTGCCTTACTTGGGATTGCACTCAGAACCTTTAGGTGACTGCACTGCATTAACCAATGTCTTTATCTACTACACTATGCTTGTATACATAATATATACATACATATATATATATATATATATATATATAT
>NW_026356371.1:0-557 GCF_001194135.2 Octopus bimaculoides | reverse complement strand
ATTTATGTATTTATGTTTATTTATGTATATCTATATATGTTAAAGTATGCGTATATATGTGAGTTTTTTCGATTTTTAATGTTTTTTATATGTTTATATTTGGATATTTTAAATTAACTTCACGAACTTTATAAAAAATTTCTGAAGAGGCCTAGAGAATCATCCATGTACCTTTATTTCATCCATTTCATCTATCAATTACTTCAGCCTACTGGAGTTATATAGATAGAATGAAGCATATCACCTCTAGACTGAAACAGCTGTAAGTCATTGTCCCATTTTCGGTCACTAGATGTCCTTTTTAATTACTGATATGACATAATATGGCGCATGTGTTTGTATATTGTTATTATTGTCCTCTTAACAAATAAACAGGTAAATTGACACTATACAATGTCTGAAAGTTGATGAATATCACCTATTCCCCTCCATTTTCTTATTGCTATATAAATTAAGGGTAAATATCCTTTTACCCTCACCCATTTATTGCACTTGGTAATATGAAGGAAAACACTAGTGTAATAATAATTGGGTATTCTTCCGGCAGTATATTGGAT
>NW_026356370.1:0-327 GCF_001194135.2 Octopus bimaculoides | reverse complement strand
ATGAAGGGTCCTTTCTCTGTGTTTATTTCTCCTGTTTTCCAGTTTTTTTTTCTCATTGTTTATACATTTAACTTGTTTGTTTATGTATTTCATGTATTTCAGGACAAAAGTCCTGAAAACTCCTCACAACCCTGGCTTTGTTATCTCATTTTGTCTAATATATATAGATGCATGCTAATACAAGATCCACATTAGACTTGTCACTTATATCATTATCGAACCAAGACTTTAACTACGGTCTGTCCATAGCAATTACTTAGCATTACCTGCCACTTTTTGAGTCTTCTAGATACCAATACCTCTCATATATATATATATATATATATA
>NW_026356369.1:0-291 GCF_001194135.2 Octopus bimaculoides | reverse complement strand
GATGATGGCGTGTCTACGATGTCCGTCACCTATCGGCTCGGCATAAGAGACCGATAGAATAAGTACTGGTGTCGATTTGTTCGCCTATCTTCTTCCCAATTTAGTGACGCCAATATCTTTACCCCTTTGGACAAACATACACCTACACGAACATACACACTCTCACAAACATATATAAATATATATATGTATATATCTATGCAATTATGCATGTATGTACATATATGTGTACACACACACCTATATATATATATATGTATATATATATATTTATATATACATGTATATATA
>NW_026356368.1:0-301 GCF_001194135.2 Octopus bimaculoides | reverse complement strand
ATTCACATACATATACATGATACATGCATGCATGCATACACACACACACACACACACACACATACTATGATTAGTAGGGTAGAACACCATAGAAATAAATAAATGGTTTAATCACTAAAACCATGATGAAGTTAGACTAACTAGGCAGGAATATTCATAGGATAGTAACTACATGTAGCACACTATTTACTATACCATATAGCTTATAATATATGCAGTGTACTTTAATTCATCATATAACTCAATACCCCATGATTTATTTATGTATATATATATATATATATATATATATATATAATAC
>NW_026356367.1:0-227 GCF_001194135.2 Octopus bimaculoides | reverse complement strand
TCCTCTTCTAATGGGGATGGCTTTCGGTTTCACAAGTCCCTCTTTTGTTTCGAGCTGTAGCATTGTTTCATTGAGTGCCTTATGTATTTTATAATAATTGGTGCCACCTTGTTTATGGCTAGCGTTTCCAATATCCACGTGTCGGGAACACTGTCGAAGGCCTTTTGGTAGTCCACTCATGCCATACTGAGGCCTTTCTTCTTTCTGCGGCTGTCTTCAGTTATGGC
>NW_026356366.1:0-414 GCF_001194135.2 Octopus bimaculoides | reverse complement strand
TCTCATTGCTATTACTTTCTCTCACTCTCTCTCAGTCAGGGCTATTACTCCCACTATTTCTCCTTCACTGAATTACTATTTTCTTTCCTCTTCTGCGTCTAGCATGATTCTGGACAAATATATATATATATATATATATATATATATAAACACTATGCTCATTATTATATTAAGAGATACTCTTTTACTTGTTTCAGTCATATGATTGCAGCCATACTGGAGCACTGCCTTAGGGATTTAGTTGAACAAATTGACCCCAAGACTTATTCTTTGTAAGCCTAGTACTTATTCTATTGGACTCTTTTGCCAAACAGCTAAGTTACGGTGACGTAAACACACCAACACTGGTTGTCAAATGGTGGTGGAGGAGGACAAACACAGACACAAAGACACACACACACAAATATATATATA
>NW_026356365.1:0-228 GCF_001194135.2 Octopus bimaculoides | reverse complement strand
CACCAGCACATGTGCCGGTAAGGTGACGCTGGCAACGATCACGCTCAAATGGTGCTTTTCACGTGTCACCAGCACGAGAGCCAATCCGTGGCCCTGGCAACGATCACGCTCGGATGTGCTTTTAACGTTCCACTGGCACGATGCCAATCAGGCGGTACTGTCATCAGCCACGTCACCGATTTTGATTTTGATTTCACTTGCCTCAACAGATCTTCGCAAGCAAAGTTT
>NW_026356364.1:0-295 GCF_001194135.2 Octopus bimaculoides | reverse complement strand
ATGTGTGTGTGTATATATGCATTATGTATTTATAAATATATATATGTATGTGTGTATGTACGTATGTATATATATGCATAGAAATACATACGTATATATCTAAACATACACACATACATACATACATGCATACATACATAAAGTATTAAAAGTTTTCACTCAATTTCCCTTATAGTCACCTCGTTTTAACACTCTTAATCAAAATCTCTATTCTATTCTTATCCCATCTTCTCTCCCTCAATTTTTCTCTCTGTTTTCCGTGATATATATATTTCTCGTTTTTCATTTTTCGTTT
>NW_026356363.1:0-515 GCF_001194135.2 Octopus bimaculoides | reverse complement strand
GCTTATTTATTCACATTGTTTTGAATTAATCATGTATTACCTCATAACTTCAAACTTTCGATGTAGTAATTGTTTATTTTTAGTTTGAAATTGTAGGGTAGGTGTGAGAGGCCAGATCTGGCTGGTTTGAACATAAAACCAGTAGAATATTTGGGCTAAATTTGGCTGGTTTAAATGCTAAAAGATTAAAATGATTTAATCTTTTCATTTCCCCTTCAAAGATTTGTAGGATCAGTTAGTATTATCAATTAATCTCCATTTCTTGGCAATTGCTAATCTATTGTAGATTATACACACAGAAGTTTCTGATATCTATTTTAAAAGCAAACATAACTTACTCTTGGATTCTCTCTCCCTCATGCATGTGTGCACACACATGCACACTATTTTCTACCTCCTTTAGCACCTTACTCCTACTTCTACAGGAAACCAAACAGAAGGATATTAAATTTTTGCAAAAGGAGCTGTTGGCACTCCATCGCTTACGACGTCGGGGGTTCCAGTTGATCCGATCA
>NW_026356362.1:1353-1838 GCF_001194135.2 Octopus bimaculoides | reverse complement strand
TGTATGTATGTATGTATATGTGTATACATGTATGTATGTATGTATGTATGCATGTATGTATACACTTCTAGATGTGCATGCACACACATGCATGCATAAGGCTCTCCAATTCAACGCGTAATTGAATTGTCATGATTTACACAGATAAGTGGTCCGAATGGAATGAATATCTGAAATAGCAATCTGGATGATTAGTTTTGTTTTTTCCTGAGAATCACACACACACACACACACACACATGTATACCCATATTTACATAATATACCATATACTTATACGCATTATATATACGTGTATGTGTATGACATGCATGCATATAGATATGTATATATGCACATAGATATATCTATACATCCATATATCTATGTGTGTGTGTGTGTAAATATGAGCATGTTTCTGTTTGTGTGCACATATGTACACAGGCATGCAAAGACACTCACATATATATATATATATATATATATATATATATATATATATATATA
>NW_026356362.1:0-449 GCF_001194135.2 Octopus bimaculoides | reverse complement strand
TATGTATTATATATGTGTATGTTTGTATATATATTTTTTTATCGTATATGTATGTGTATGTATGTGCACGTGTGTATATAAGTCTGTATATATATGTGTACTCATGAGCAAATACAAAATAATAACTAACGAAATGTAATGAAATTAAATCAAACGGACAAAAGTAAAGTGGAAGGAATAAATAGAAGAAGAATATTGGTGATCGTTAGTTTAGTATTTAGCCTCTCATAAAACAGATGTATATATATATGTATATATATGCTATTGTTTTTTTTTTCCAACAGGTGTCAGAGAAGACAAACGAAGGGGTTATTGATTTCAGTCTGAGTGGCATTTTGAAATGAATTTGATACCATCCTAGATCAAATAGGCAATTTAAGATATTCCATCAAAAGTCTTGAAGCGAAAATGCAAGATCTATGAGTGAGCGTGCATGTGTATGTATGTAT
>NW_026356361.1:0-400 GCF_001194135.2 Octopus bimaculoides | reverse complement strand
ATATACATACAGGCATACTTATAAATACGCACATATATACATACACACATATATACATATATATAAGATTATATAGATATATATAGATATGTATATATACATATATATATATAAATATATGTATAAATATGTATGTCTGTATTGTGTATGTCTGTATGTATTGATTATGTATATCTGTATATGTGTCTGTGTGTATGTATGTATGTATGTATCTATCTATCTATCTATATATATATATATATGTACACGCATTGATATGCAAACATTCGTCTGCATGAGGATGTATGTAGATTCGAGAAAATGTATTTTTGCATGTGTATATATATATACATATATATATATATGCGTGTGTGTATATGTGTATGTATGTATATATATAAATATATATATAAATATATAT
>NW_026356360.1:0-800 GCF_001194135.2 Octopus bimaculoides | reverse complement strand
ATGTATTCCTACAGGAGAGAAACTATATCATTGTGATACTTGTGGTAAATCATTCTCTCAAAGTAGTAAGTTAACAAAACACAAACATTCCTACAGGAGAGAAACTATATCTGTGATATGTGTGCTAAATCATTCTCTGAAAATTTTGTCTTAGCTAATTGCAAATGTATTCATATAGGGGTGGAACCTTATCATTGTGATATCTGTGGTAAATCATTCTCTCAAAGTAGTAACATAGCTAGACACAAACATATTCATACGGGAGACGCTTTATCACTGTGCTATGTGTGGTAGATCATTCAAGAGAGAAATCATATAAATGTGATGTCTATGGTAACTTATTCTCTATCTGTAATGCCTTAACTTCACAAAAGGTTATTTATGCAGAGTAAGTGCCATATCCCTGTGATATCTGTAGTAGATTATTCTTTGAAGGGAGTCACTTGACCCTTTCATTACCAAACTGCCTAAAGAAGCCCGAAAAATATTTTGGTTTATGGGAGCAGTTGGTAGATAGAAGAGAAGCTAGGAAACAGGACAGTTTAACAAGGAAAAAGCAGAGTAAAAAGAGGACCAAAAGTATGAGGTATTCTGGTTTGCAGAAACTGACATTTTGGATGTGTGTGCAGATGGATAATTGCAGACTTACATTCAGTGATTCTGAAAAGAAAGAGGCATAGAAGTGCAAATAAGAAAGGTTACTCAAAGGTCACTGTTTTAAGACCATTGTCAAGATCAAGAGTGACTAGCAGAAGGTCCTCAACCCACAGAAAAGGACTTTCAGACGAAATTCCTAAAGT
>NW_026356359.1:0-263 GCF_001194135.2 Octopus bimaculoides | reverse complement strand
GTATATATATATACATATATATATATATGTGTGCATATATATGTATATATATGTTTATATGTATATATATATATGAATATATATTTATATGCATATATATGTGTGTATATATATATTTATATATATATTTATATGTATATATACGTGTATATATATGTATATATATACATATATATACGTGCATATATATATGTGTATATACATAAATATATGTATGTACATACATATATGTATATATGTAGGTATATATGCATATATATATA
>NW_026356358.1:0-372 GCF_001194135.2 Octopus bimaculoides | reverse complement strand
GACTCACGTTTTTGTGCGCAACGATGTTGTTAAACCTCCATTAACAGCACCGTGGGCAGGTCCTTTCCGTTTTCTTTCACACACGGATAAACTTTTCACTATAAACCTTAATGGTCGTAAAGACTCAGTGGATAGACTAAAAAAGGCCTTCATAGAGAAAACTGTCCGTGTTCCCACTGCAGACGACACACACATAGCATTACAAATACGGCTCACACACCCACCTTCACATTCCATGACTACCATTGGGATCGATCAGATACTGGATAAGGATTCTGGACTATTTTTCCGGTTTTTCTAACTTTATTTTTGAGAACGGTCTGGTTCATTTTTAGCATTCTCGTTTGTGAGAGCAGTCGAGTTTATTTCAGA
>NW_026356357.1:0-351 GCF_001194135.2 Octopus bimaculoides | reverse complement strand
GTCTATCTGTCTGTCTAGCTAGCTAGCTAGCTAGCTCTTTATCTGTTAGTCTTCCTGTCTGTCTGCATGAACATATAAATACTTAAATACTTAGAAATTGAAATATATCTAAAATATAATATATCTAAGATATAATCTCAGATCGATTATATTTTATGAGTTATAATCTATAATTTGTGGATGTTCATTAATCTTGATTATCGATTACTGAAACGGTCGTAATGTATGCTTAATAAACGAAATACCAACAACGTGCTACCTCTTCTTCTCTCACTGTACAATGCGTGTGTAATACGCATACAGTGGAGGCGCAATGGCCCAGTGGTTAGGGCAGCGGACTCGTGATCATAG
>NW_026356356.1:0-344 GCF_001194135.2 Octopus bimaculoides | reverse complement strand
TATATACGGGCATCTTTCAGTTTCTGTCTACCAAATCCACTCACAAGGCTTTGGCCGGTCCGAGGCTACAGTAGAAGACACTTGACCAAGGTACCACGAAGTAGGACTGAACCCGGAACCATGTGGTTGGGAAGCAAGCGTCTTACCATACTGCCTCGCTGGCGCCATGTGTACATCTTATCCTTTGTCTTTTACTAGTTTCAGTCATAGGTCAGCGGCCGAACTGGGGCAGCATCATAAAGAGGTTTATTCGAACAAATCAACCGCACATGTCTTTTCTTTTTCTGTCGTTGCATGTTCTCTCTCTCTCTCTCTCTCTCTCCCTCTCTCTCTCTCTCTCTCTC
>NW_026356355.1:0-534 GCF_001194135.2 Octopus bimaculoides | reverse complement strand
TCACAAGGCTTTGGTCGACCCGAGGCTATAGTAGAAGATACTTGCCCAAGTTGCCACAGAGTGGGAATGAACCCTGAACCAGGTGGTTGGTAAGTAAGCTACTTACCACACAGCCACACCTGGGCAAAATATGCACATAATTCAATAAAACTATGAAGGTTACTCTGATTACTATGCATAAAATGTGAAATATTTTATTTTTTTGTAGATTAGGTTGGCATAATTCACCCCTGCTTTTCAATCTCAGTATTTAAGCTACACATAGTATTGCTGTAGTATGAGTGCTGCGTACATTCCTACAACAAGGTTTTCTTTATGTGCTATAAAGACAGAAGTAGATCTGCCTTCAGTCACGCACCTGTGTTTTGCTTAGTTTTTGTGTTTTACTACATAAAGGTCACCAATTGCCTACCCTGAGTAATTACTGACGTCACAAGCCTATTTTTTAGTCTAACCATGATATTGCTCTATTACAAATAACTGTATAGTAGTAACTTTACAGATACCTTATATATATATATATATATATATATA
>NW_026356354.1:0-558 GCF_001194135.2 Octopus bimaculoides | reverse complement strand
ACATCGCTTGACAACCGATGCTGGTATGTTTATGTCCCCGTAACTTAGCGCGATAGAATAAGTACTAGTCTTCTACAGAATAAGTCCTGGGGTCGATTTGCTCGACTGAAGGCGGTGCTCCAGCATGGCCACAGTCAAAAGACTGAAACAAGTAAAAAAAAAAAATATCACTCGCTCAAGTTCACACCTTTATTGCAGCGTTTCTTCAGAACTCGGAAGATGGGATTCCAGCCAGGCCTTTCATCCTTAAAGCCGTGAACTTTTCAGTACCCCCTCGGAAATGATTAACAAAATTTTTAGTATGAAATGGAATATATATTATTCCAAAATATATATTATTCCATGCTCTAACAACCCATAAATGTTTAGCGGTATGTTTAACATTATGAGACAGAAGTATGCGCAATGAAAGATAAACAGAAACCTGCGTTGCTGAATGCCAACCTAACTAGTTGTTACTCGCCCGAGTAGCAACTAGTTGTACGGTTTATTAAACCTGATTTTGGAATTTCTAGATTATTACTTGTTATATATACATATACATAAATACGTACGTGT
>NW_026356353.1:0-251 GCF_001194135.2 Octopus bimaculoides | reverse complement strand
TTATGTATGTATGTATGTATGTATGTATGTGTGTATGTATGCATGTATGTTGTATGTATGTATTTTGGTAGGTTGTTAGTTTCTGTGGTGACTACAATTTCTGACGGAATGGATATCACCGCATTCATATGTGTATAGGTGTTTGAGTATAAGTGTGAATGTGTTTGAATATGTGTATGTTTTTATTAAAATGTGTTTATTTACACACACACATTTATGCAATGAATACATTTCTTAGAATACACACACAC
>NW_026356352.1:0-508 GCF_001194135.2 Octopus bimaculoides | reverse complement strand
TTTTTTTTTTTTTGCACAAGAGCCTGAAGACAGCTTCACCGCAAAGGAGGCTCACGGGAGCGCATGGCTGCTATAATATTGTTTATAATATGGTTTCGTAATATTACTAATCATTACACATATTAGGCCGTCAAGTATTAAATTTGTAGAAAAGGAAAAATGCTAATGTTTTATAAATACAAAAATAGTGTGATTGAATCTGTGGTTCATGCGTCCTGGCATCTCTTGTGGGTATTTTTCTAGCCAGAAGGTGATCATTGCTTCTATACCATAATCCTGTGGGATATTAGTGTACAAATTCACCACATCGAATGATACTAACAGGGTTCCTTCACTTATTGTCTTCTGGCGGTGGTTTAGCATGTCTAAGTCATCCCCGATGAAGCTTTTCACATATTTTAGAAACGGTTTGAGTAAGATGTCGAGGAAGTTGCCCAAACGGTAGGTTTCACCACTGTCGCATTTCCTTTGTCGGCTTCTTTAATGGTGAGGTTTATATCATTTTTTA
>NW_026356351.1:0-751 GCF_001194135.2 Octopus bimaculoides | reverse complement strand
GGGATACAAACACCTTCCCTCAAGTAAACGATTGCTATATTTAAATGCATGTAAACAATATTTGAAGTCTTTCAATTATTGTTAGGTCCCAATCTGAATGATCGTGTTCCAAAATTTGAATACAACTTCACTTCTGTGATTGCTTAATTTACAGGTATACATTTTGCCGGAATTTTCCTGCATTTCACTTCTTCATGCAACGTGCAAGAAACTCCATTCCTTCATGAATAATTTTAGGGTATAGAGATATTTAAGAAGTATTAATTATCATACAGAAATCTAAGAAGCATTAATTATCAACTACAATTGTAAATAATCATTAGTCATAAGCTGTCACATCTGTTAATTATATCTTTATAATTCATTCTAAATCAGTAAGCTCGATTTTTAATTCGTGTTTTTATCTATTTAATCAATGTATTTTGTCTTGGAATCTGATATATGATTTCATGGCTATGGTGTGGAAATGAAAATAAAATTATGCTTCGAAAATCACCATATTATTGAAACCATAAACTTGTTTCACATTTCCTGCTTTCCCGAAGAGTTATAATGTTTGTTTGTTTTTTTAAACATTAGCACATACAAACATTTACTTTCGTATATTTGAAATTTTTTTATTGAAACGAAAGTATGAAACCTTACAACATATATGTTACTCATTCTGTATATATTATACTTGTTTCATACTTACATAAATACACACGAAGAGGACAAGTACTTACATTCGCTGACAGAGGTATAATAACGC
>NW_026356350.1:0-253 GCF_001194135.2 Octopus bimaculoides | reverse complement strand
TATATATATATATATATAAATATATACATCCATATTCCTATCTATCTGTATGGTGTGTGAGTATGCATCTGTGCGCACGTGTGTGTGTGTGTAACAGTGCAGAGTTGGCCTTTGATCTGCTTTTCTACTTTTACTTTCTCTTTCTTTGCTGATTACAATTTTTCTGCTCCCGTCTTGGATGTGTTTCTTTAATAGATGATTCTGAAGAATTACTGTCTATACGTTTACCGTTAGATAATTATTCTTATCAGCA
>NW_026356349.1:1474-2015 GCF_001194135.2 Octopus bimaculoides | reverse complement strand
TTCAAAAAACGATCACTTACAGTCTTTGCCAAAGTTTTGATATTTTCTATGTGAGGTTTCAGCTTGTCTTTTCCATGGGAAATAGCTTGGTGCAAGAAATCATGCAAATCATGGAACTTTCCGTGAAGGCGGCCGACAATACGACGAAGTGTGTCATTGATTTTATCGAAGATATCGATTAAGTCACGTTTTTGGTGAACGTCGTAGATGACCTGCAAAAATGAAAGGAATTAGTTAAAATGTTACAGCAAGTTATAGGCGCCGGCATGGTTCTGTTTATAAGAAGCTGCTTTGCTACCGTTACAATATGTACGAGAGTTGAAAGAATACTAGGGTCGATTCGTTCGACTAAAATTCTTCAGAATTGTGCCCCAGTATGGCCGTAGTCAAACGACTGAATCAAGTAAGTGATAAAAGACAAAGGAGTATTTGATCGATATTGTAATTATGGGTTCAATAACAAAAACTAAATTGAATGTCAGAAATTTTGATGTTGCCATTTTCAAAAATGACCACATCCATATTGCTGTCATTAGTTGAT
>NW_026356349.1:0-264 GCF_001194135.2 Octopus bimaculoides | reverse complement strand
GCATATATTTACAAAATATGGAAAATAGTACAGTCGATGAAATGGTTTCAACCCCGGCAAGTGCTGCTCGAACAACCCTATGGTCAAAGACATTTCATCTGTAATCATCTCGTGTGTTTGTATACTAATTCTGTCCAATGTGTCAGTCTCTCTCACATCATTGCGTGTATCATTTGGGGAGATTGGTACCATGACCAGCTAGAACCACCTACGAAAGATCTTTTTCTCAAACAAAAGACAAATCCAGATAGCAAAAAAAAAAAA
>NW_026356348.1:0-209 GCF_001194135.2 Octopus bimaculoides | reverse complement strand
TCTTAAAAGCTGTCTCAAATAGCAATGACGCCTGTCAGATCCCTCTACAGCTCTCCTTTTCTGCCCATGAAGATCTTATAAAACCATTTGTTTAACTCTCTTCTATGTCTTTAATTACACACTGTGGCATGGTTAAAACTTGCAATACATTAATAGAGTATTTACCATTATACCATTTATACCATCAGGCATTTAGATTATCCAAAACA
>NW_026356347.1:0-369 GCF_001194135.2 Octopus bimaculoides | reverse complement strand
CTCCAGCATGGTCGCAATCAAATGACTGAAACAAGTAAAAGAGTAAAAGATTAAAGAGAGTATATATATGTATACTATATACTATATACTAGCGGGCCTCCCGACCTTCGGCCCGGTCTGTACAATGTTCATATGTATTCATAAGGCACCTATTAGGATCCATCGTAATACCCACCTTCCTTACAATAAAAGTTGTTCAAAGGAATTTCGATATTGTATAACATAATTTTTAACATTTTCTTAGACTATCGTCGTATTAATCATGACAGAAAGTTATTATAGTGATACCTGCTCAGAGTCCTACGATATATATATATACACCTGTAAAAATATGTGACACTTATTCGGTAGCCATGATAAAACTCCGAG
>NW_026356346.1:0-548 GCF_001194135.2 Octopus bimaculoides | reverse complement strand
TATATATATACACACACACACATATATATATAAATATATATATATATATGACTATGCGCTCGGTCTCACACGCACATCAACACATAGGTTATGAGGTTAGATGTATGAGTGTACTTCCGCATCCGTGCACGTTATATACTTGTATATGTTTAAATGGCATATGCATATATACATATATATACACATAATACATTTACACACGTATGTGTATATCTAAGTATATATATGTGTGTATGTGTGTGTGTGTGTGCAAGTATAAATATGCATTTGTAAGTATAGATATTTTTATATATTTATACAAATTATTTACGTTTGTACATACATGCATACATACGTATATACATACATAAGTATATATATATATATACATATATATGTATATGCATATTCATATATATATATATATATATATATATATACATACGTGTATATATGTATATATACATACATATATATACACATAATATATATGTATATATATATATACATATATGTATATTGTTGTTGGCACTCCGTCGCTTACAACGTCGAGAGTTCCAGTTGATCCG
>NW_026356345.1:0-228 GCF_001194135.2 Octopus bimaculoides | reverse complement strand
GTTCTGCTATATTTCCATCAACTGTGATCTTGATTAATATTTGAAGATGCTGCTAACTCCTTTGCAATCCAATTTTAATTAGAATATAAATCCATCTTCTACACATTCCAAACAGAAAATTCGGCTATTAATCTGTATTTATTGATGCCAATGTTTTCCATAGAGTTTTTCTGTCCTAACAAGTTGATAAATATTGATGGATCTCAGGCAAATAATTCTTTTATGGCA
>NW_026356344.1:0-707 GCF_001194135.2 Octopus bimaculoides | reverse complement strand
TACATATGTATATGTATATATGTATACATATGTATATGTATATATGTATATATACATGTATATATATATATTTATGCATATATATATGTATATATATATATATGTGTGTGTGTGTGTATATATGTATATATAAATGTATACATATAGATCTTCAATATTTTCCGCAAGCACTTGTGATGGAATACATCCAGTTTCCTGGATATTGTTGATGTTACTTTCCAAGTTTCACTGGCATACAGTGTTGTTGGTAACACGATGGTGCTGTATAGACACAGTTTTATTTTCAAATCTATGCTTTTACTTGCCCAGATTTTCCCCATCTTTCTGAAAACTGCTGCAGCTTTGCCAACTCTCACTATGTGCCCTTCCATCACTGGCTAGTACGCTGCCAAGGTATGAAAAGCTGGTAACATCTTCAACTGGCTGATTTCCGACTGAGAGATGCTGCTGATGCACGACTACGAGAGCAACAAGCTGGCTTTAGAAAAGGAAGATCATGCTGTGAACAGTTGGCGAAAACAAAATCAGTGGATGAAGATGTACAGCAGTTGATGTGAAGGCCAGCGGCCAGTAGAGGAGCAAGATGAACAGAGAGACTGACAGACAGAGGCTGAGAGAGAGAGGCATTGGTCAGCAGGTACCAGTCAGCAGAAATGCATAGAGTCTGAGAGAGAGAGGGACAGAGAGATGGAACTGTTGTGGCAGGC
>NW_026356343.1:0-287 GCF_001194135.2 Octopus bimaculoides | reverse complement strand
ATGTATGTATATAAATATGTATATACATATACATTTATATGTAGAGGTATATATCTGTGTGTACGATCATATATATGTATGTGTGTATATACACATATGTATATGTACATATGCATGTATACATACATGTATGTATATATATGTATATATATATACATATAAATGTAAGTTTATGTGTGCTCATCTATAAATATGCGCGTGCGTAGATACACGTATATTTATATATGCATATATCATTTATATACATACGTACATACATACATACATACATACATACATACATACAT
>NW_026356342.1:0-204 GCF_001194135.2 Octopus bimaculoides | reverse complement strand
TGTCTTCTTCTGCCGGCCTGTCTTTATGCTATCTTTCTGCTTTTACACTGAAGCATCTACTTAATTTTCTCTTTGAATAATAACGTCTGCCAGGAGCACATTGTAGTATGTGCTGTTGTTTTCTTTGGCGATCTTGATAATGGTGTTGATTTTGATGATGATGCTGATGGAAGTATTGGAGTTAATATTGTTAATAGTCATATT
>NW_026356341.1:0-391 GCF_001194135.2 Octopus bimaculoides | reverse complement strand
AATAATAATAATAATAATAATAATAATAATAACAACACCAACAATAATAACATGTCAGTATATATATGGATATATATCTATATACACACATATAGAGATATTAATGTATATACGTCTAGATAAGAAATATGAATGTAGGTAAACATATACACACACAAGTATGTATATACTAATGTGATATCTATAGGAACATACATATGCATATGCATAAACGACCATATATACTGAGGTGTAGTCACATATACACAGGCGCAAACACAAAAATATATGTTTCTATATATTTATATACCAATATAAAATGACATCGATGAGATAATTTTATTAAAAAGTTTACGCAATAGCAATGATAATCCTTGGAATTCGGATATTGGCTATTATATAATACAATTTT
>NW_026356340.1:0-288 GCF_001194135.2 Octopus bimaculoides | reverse complement strand
ATATATGCATGCATTTATTTGTGTATAAATATATGTGTGCATGTACGTGTGTGCTTGCATGTGTATATGTATATATGTATGCATGCGTATGTGTGTATATATGTGTATATGCATGTATGCAATATATATATATGGATGCATTTATGTGTATACAGATATGCATGCATAGTTGTCTATACAGGTATGTATACATGTATAAATTCATCATGTATGTGTGTGTGTATATATATATATATAGTTACATACATACACACTTCTGTGTATGTATATATATATATATATATATAT
>NW_026356339.1:0-289 GCF_001194135.2 Octopus bimaculoides | reverse complement strand
CATATATATACATACATGTATATATATACATACATGTATATGCATACATATATATATATACTTATAGGTATATATATACCTATATATACATAGATACATACATATATATACACATACATATATATACATATATACACATCGATACATATATATACACACATATATACATACACACGTATATATATACACATATATATAAACATATATATATAAATATATACAAATATTTATACACATAGATATTTATATACATATCTATATATATATATATATATATATATATATATAT
>NW_026356338.1:0-256 GCF_001194135.2 Octopus bimaculoides | reverse complement strand
GGCAGCATTCACCAACTTAAACAAGGAGACCATCCAGGAGAGTTGCAGGAAATTCTAAAGTCATCTGGAGACCATGGTTGAAGTCAACAGTGATTTTATTGAATAAATGTACTCTTTAGTATTTCAAGATAATTTTATGTAATTATGGCAAATATATCTGTTAAAATGAGATGTCAGAGTTATTTTCATTTCTGCGTAATTTATTCACTGCACCATGTATATATATATATATATATATATATATATATATATATAT
>NW_026356337.1:1626-2021 GCF_001194135.2 Octopus bimaculoides | reverse complement strand
GTGTGTGTGTGTGTGTGTGTGTGTGTATGGATAGAAAGATAGATATGCATGCATGCATATACATACGTAGGTATATACATATACCTATATATCTCTATATATCATGTTACATAAATTGCCATACATACACGAAGGAACAGCGTTAATAGTATATTACTATGCGCATACACGCACACTCACATACATATATACATACAATTTATAATATACATACGTTATATACGTCTATATATGTGTGTGTGTGTATATATATACATACATACATGCACACATTCGCGGGCGTGTACGCAATGTGTGTGTTTGACTTCGAAATACATTACACACAAATTACTAATACATACATGTGATTATATTCGTAGACACGTGTATATATGTGTTTATATGCGTATATATAT
>NW_026356337.1:0-712 GCF_001194135.2 Octopus bimaculoides | reverse complement strand
AGATTTAAGCTTGTCGTGTGAGGGGATAGAGGCGAACCAATATCGTAAAGGAATACTAAGCAGGAGGGTGGTGGTGGCAGGAGACGGTGGCAAAATAGCAGGGTACGTAGTAGAGAGATAGGGGTGTTTTTTGTTTATTTTTTTTGTTGGAGGTGGTGACAATAGTAAAGTCAGTAGTAGTAGCAGCAGCAGCAGCAGTAGTAGTGGTAGTAGTGAATGGTGGTGGTGATGGTGAAGGTGGTAATAGTAATTGTTGGAGAGGTGATAGTTGTAATGGCTACGTAATTATTGATAGTTGTATAGTATACTAATGGTGCGGATGGAAACGTGGTAGCGGTGGCGATGATAGTGGTTAAATTGTAGGGGTAATGCAAAGGTGGCGGTAGTAATGCTTCTTGTGTTAATGCTGGTGGGAGAGGCGATGGCATTGATAATGTTGACAGTGGTTGCAGTGATGTTGTTGTTGTTTAGGTCAGCAATAATAGGAGAGGAAAAAAACCCAATATTTCAAACATTTCTGCCCCTCTTGCTTCCTTCCTTCCTTTTTCGCAAGAGGTTTTGACTACTATTTCTGGTAGGTCAAGGAACCATGTTGGCACCCTGGTCGACGTAACGCAGAGTTGTGGCTGCGTTGGTAGTGCGTGAAAGTGCTTCAGGCTATGTATGTATGTATATGTATGAATCTATTTATGTGTAGGTATGTGTGTGTGTG
>NW_026356336.1:0-624 GCF_001194135.2 Octopus bimaculoides | reverse complement strand
ACACACACACACGTATATATGTATGTATGTATGTATGTATGTATGCATGTGCTTTTATGTCGGACACCAGACTGATTCGAGATGAATTTTTTTGTTATTTCTAGCATGTTAAACGATCCCATTGCGGTCTTCTCGTTGGTTGGATGATTATGTGATATTAACCGAAATCGTATAAACACTAGATTAAAACATTATAACGATAACGATAACGGACTGGTGGAATCCTTAAAATATCAAAGACTTTCGATGTCTTTGTTCTAGCTACTAACATTCCGAAGTCAATTCCTGGTGAGGTCAAATCTGCCTTTCGCCCCTCCTGGCTCGGTAAAATGAGATACCAATCAAGAGCTGTGAATTGGTAGATAGTTCGAGCGTTGGGACAAATACATTGCCGTAATTGTTCTCGTCTTTTGCATCCTGAACGACGAGGCAATCGTAACAAAGGTGTTACTATGAAGCATTACAAAATGGAGTTTTGGAAAATATATCAGAGCGTTTCTTAGGGAAGTTATTAGGAATCTTCGGAGCATGGTGGTGCTGGAAATGACCCGTTTGTGTGTTTGTGTTTGTCCCCCCCCCCAACATTGCTTGACAAACGATGCTTGTGTGTTTACGTCCCCGTAA
>NW_026356335.1:0-287 GCF_001194135.2 Octopus bimaculoides | reverse complement strand
TCAAGGTATTAAAGAAATATATCTATTCTACAGTATAAATAGAATAATATTTTATTTGAGGTATAACTTTTAATATATACTTAGAATACATTTTAACCTTTCCCAACCCACTGATAGTAGTCCTACATTTTCTCTAAGTTATTCTGAGTCTTTTTCGAAAACCTTAGCTTTAATTCTCTTAATTTAGGCCTGGTTTTCTAACTTTATTCCTCTCCCTTTTTTTCCTCTTCCCTCTTTCCCCCTTTCTTTCTGTTTGGATTTTGACCATTAATATTATAGTTTTACCC
>NW_026356334.1:0-254 GCF_001194135.2 Octopus bimaculoides | reverse complement strand
TTGGATCCATTCCAAGTGACTTCATAGTAGTCCTTATGCTGTCCTTAAACTTTTTTTAGATTTATGCCAATAGTGTTTCCCCTCTGCAAGCTCACCATAAAACAGCTATTTGGGCATGCGTTCATCTGCCATTTGAACAATATGGCCATACCATCTCATTTGGTTTCTCAAAATCAGAGCTTTAATTGCAAACACAAGGACATATATGTTTGGAGTAAAAGAACTCCATTTAATGTTTAAAATGCGATGAAGGC
>NW_026356333.1:0-265 GCF_001194135.2 Octopus bimaculoides | reverse complement strand
GTGTGTGTCCGGGTGCGTGTGTTTGTGCGTGTATGTGTATATTGTGTATGTGTTCGTGCGTGCAAGCGTGTGTGTTGTGTATGTGAGTGAGTATTGTGTATGTGAGAGGTGTGTGTGCGTGTGTGCATGTGTGTATATGTGTATGTGTGTTGTGTATGTGTGTGTGTGTGTGTGTGAGAGAGGTGTGTGTGCGTGTGTGTTTGTGTGTGCACTCCTGTGTGTGTGCGTGCGTATGTGTGTGAGAGCGTAAGGATGTGTGCCAGGT
>NW_026356332.1:0-305 GCF_001194135.2 Octopus bimaculoides | reverse complement strand
ATGTATGTATACATATGTGTATATATATGCATACATTATATATACATACATATATATACATATATATATAAATACAATATATATACATATATATACGTATATATATATATATAAATATATGTATATATATATATGTATACATATGATATATATATGCGTATATATGTGTGCATGTGTGTGTTACATACGCACTTACACAAACTCACTCACACGCACAACCTCAAGCACACAGATACACACACACACACACACACTCTACTCTATGAAATGAAATGATATTTATGAGTTAGATATTTTTGTCATTT
>NW_026356331.1:0-1194 GCF_001194135.2 Octopus bimaculoides | reverse complement strand
CCCCACTATTTACTGACTTATATATATATATATATATATATACATACATATATATATATATGTATAAAAATTGTATAGCCTTTCTTATTTCAAACTTGGACGGTGGGTCAAGGCTGATGTTAAGATCCAAATTTCTTGTTGGCTATTGTGTCTGAAGGTAATCTATTGAGCAAATCTTCAAAATGCTCCTTCAATCGATTTTTTTGTTCTAGAATTGATGTTAGCATCCGGCCATCCTTCCCGTTTACTGCCTTTTCTACTCTTACTCTCTTCCCAGATAGTAATTTAGTTGTGTTGTACAGCTCTTTCATGTTCTGGTGCTGAGCTGCACTTTCTGCTGTCGTTGCTAAATTTTCAAAATATTTTCGCTTGTCTCTTCTTAATTGTTTTTTAACTTTCTTATTTTGTTGGTTGTAATTTTCCTGACATTTATTTATCACCACTTCTAAGCTTGCTGATAGTAATTTTTCCTGTAGCTTCTTTCTTACTTCTCTGGCTGTTAGTGTCTCTTGTGATATCCACGTCTTATTCTTTTTGTTTACACACCCTACGCATTCTTCTAATAATGAAATAAAAGCATCCTTAATCTTCGACCAAGTATGTTCTATTGTGTTGCCTTGCATCCTTTTTACTTGCATTGATTTGCATGATAGTGCTTTTCTGTATTTTATTTGGGTGTCTTTGTGTTTTAGTAAACCAACATTGTATTTTCGTTGAACCTTACATTCCTCTTTTAAAGCTCTTAACTTCAGTTGTAGTTTGCCAAATAGTAGGTGGTGGTCAGAGGCTGCGTCAGCCCCTCTTTTTACCCTAACATCTAACAGTGATCTCCTGAACTTGCAGCTTACACAGATGTGATTGATCTGATTTTGTGTTTTCAAATCTGGCGATATCCATGTAGCTTTGTCAAGGTCTTTGTGCGGAAATAAGGTTCCTCCAATGACCAACTCGTTATTTGCGCAAAAATTGGCAAATAACTGGCCATTTACATTCATGCTTCCTAGAGCATGTTTTCCCACAATGGCTTCATATCCTAAATTAATTTTATTAATTTATTAATTATTAATTTTATTGATTTCGAAAAAGCATTCAATATTGTAGACAGGGAAGGCTTATGGAGAATTATGCAGCACTACAGCATACTAGACAAGTATATATCTATAATAAGAGCAACTTACCAAGGAATGTCATGCT
>NW_026356330.1:0-227 GCF_001194135.2 Octopus bimaculoides | reverse complement strand
AAATCCACTCACAAAGCTTTGGTCGGCCCGAAGCTATAGTAGAAGACACTGCGTGGCACCGTGAGACTGAACCCGGAACCATGTATTTGGTAAGCAAGCTACTTACCACACAGCCACTCTTGCTTCTTTTTCTCTATATATTTATACACACACATATGCATACACACGCACATACAAACACACACTCAGACACACATACACGCACAAACACACACGTATATATATAT
>NW_026356329.1:0-590 GCF_001194135.2 Octopus bimaculoides | reverse complement strand
TGCTGTTTAGCCCTAGGAAGCCAGATCGCTTCCTATTAGGCCTTGACACATTTCCTCTGCCCTTATCCTTACGAGGGGGAGACAAACTCCTTCACCCAGCCTAGCCTGCATTTACGGACATGTTTCTGAGCCTTTGCTCGTCATCAGCCTGAAGAGTTGTAGAGAACGGATGTAGTGATGGCAGCAGTATATGATAACACAGAGGGCAATGGTATAGTATTCTTTTATTCTTTTAATCTTTTATTTGTTTCAGCGTTTTTTTGCGAACTTTTAAACACATGTAGGCATGCGTCCAAATTTAAAATGTCTACATGTAATATTCCATATGGGTAAAATTTTGGACTATGATCGACTCCTTATAACCATTGTGCAATCTGACTATTGGATTGGTACTGAATTAGCGTTGTGAGAATTTTGTAAAGACCCCTACGTCATTTTAAGAAAACCTTCGTCTGTTATATACATAATTTTTCTTCTCCCTTGTTTTTACTTTTATTTTTATTTATTTTTTACTTTTATTTTTTTCTATTCTATTTTTTTAAAAAACGCTTTGTATTCTTTTATTCTTTTATGCATGTATTTTCGCCTGG
>NW_026356328.1:0-826 GCF_001194135.2 Octopus bimaculoides | reverse complement strand
CCATGTGGTTGGTAAGCAAGCTACTTACCACACAGCCATATATATATATAATATATATACATATATACGACGGTCTACTTTCAGTTTCCGTCTACCAAACCCACTCACAAGGCTTTGGTCGGCCCGAGGCTATAGTAGAAGACACTTGCCCAAGGTGCCATGCCGTGGGACTGAACCCGGAACCATGTGGTTGGTAAGCAAGCTACTTACCACACAGCCACTCCTGCAAACGTGTGTTAATAAATAGTTATAATGGCTCCGCCACAATGTAGGTCCAAGGTAAAGTTTGTGTGTATGTCTGTGTGTCTGGATCAGGACTGACCCGGGGTTAAACAATAAGAACAACAGTAACTCACCAGTCTTTATTGTGATAATCTTGAGAAAGTTCTTCACAAATGCCAAATGGCAGGTTTTCTGCAATTTTTCACCAAAAGACACAGGTTCACCCTGACACTGCAATTAGCAAAAACAAGGACATTTATGCATCATTTATCTTTTACTTGTCTCAGTACTTATTTTTCTTTCAAGTCTATAATTATTCTATCAGTCTCATTTGCTGAACCACTAAGTTATGGTTGGTATCTAAATTGTCAGGTGGCACTTGGGGGAACAAACACAGACACTCACACACACACATATATATGTATATATATATATATATGACAGGCTTCTCTCAGTTTCCATCTACCAAATCCACTCACAAGGCCTTGGTCGACCTGAGGCTATAGCGGAAGACACTTGCCCAAAGTGCGATGCAGTGGGACTGAACCCAGGACCATGTGGCTGGGAAGCAAGCTTCTTACCAGAGCCATGCCTGCACCTATAT
>NW_026356327.1:0-633 GCF_001194135.2 Octopus bimaculoides | reverse complement strand
GTGTATTTTATGTGCCACCCGCACAAGAACCAGTCCAGGGGCACTGGCAAAACTATTAATTTACAGATGTTCAAACTCCACTGTTTGATGTCAACTCCACTGACCTTACAAGTCTGTGAAGCTCTGCAAAGGTGATGGTTCTTATTCTCCTTTCCCAAGTGAAGAAAACATTCCTTTTTCTTTCGTTATTTCATTTCCAACATTCACAATACCATATACCAGTGGTTCTCGACCATTTCTTTATTTGTGGAACCCTTTGAGTTCTATTTTACTCGGGTGGATCCTCATAACCAGTCAGTGTTTAAAAACATTTTTGTATTGTATAAAATATGTTTATATATTTTTATAATGTTTCTATGTTTAAAACCATTTTATATGTTTATAATTAAATATCATTAGGAATCGTATAAAAGAAACTTTTCTATTTTGTGTATTATAGAAGTATAACCAATTTATTGCACATGATTTGTTTAATGAGCAAAATCTTATATAGGCCCCACTAGAGAGCCCCTGCCATAAATATTTTATGAGGAATGTTACAACTTTAGCTATGTGTTCTTTTCACTGAAAATTGTTCTCTCTGAAAGTGAAATAATGATATCATTGTCTTGTTTTTCAGGCTCGAAAGAAAGC
>NW_026356326.1:0-294 GCF_001194135.2 Octopus bimaculoides | reverse complement strand
TTGTATCACCTGACTGTCTGGATGTTTTGCGTTCTTGTCCCATTTTTGTAAGTTATATATATAAATGGAGTCGCATGAAACGATCGTACTGCATTAACTTTGGATATCCTTGTTGCTTATTTTGACTTATATATATATATATATCATATGGACGGTTTACGAAAAAGATCTGTGAAATACTCGGTCCATCCCTTCAAGATTTCTTCATTGGTCAAAATAGATCCGTCTTTAGATCTGAGAAGAACAATAAGTGATAGACGACGACCAAATATTTGTTCCAACAAACCATTGTCT
>NW_026356325.1:0-346 GCF_001194135.2 Octopus bimaculoides | reverse complement strand
ATCATAAGTACAAGGATAGATATACCTTATATCATAAGTACAAGGATAGACATACCTTATATCATAAGTACAAGGATAGATATACCATATATCATACAAGGATAGATATACCATATATCATTTGCTGTTGAGCAAATGTAGAAGCTGTGGTTGCTTTAAGTAGATTTGTACGCCATTTTGCTTCCTTTACAATGACTTCTGTGGATGTTGTGAACATTGTAAAGTTACTATGACTTCCATGGAGCTCTATATATGTTGTAGAGGTACCGTGTATGGGATGGAGGTCTATATGAGTTACAGAGGTACTGTGACTGTTATGAGGGCCTATATATTTTCTAGAGGTACT
>NW_026356324.1:430-795 GCF_001194135.2 Octopus bimaculoides | reverse complement strand
GTATGTATGTATGTATGTATGTATGTATGTATGTATGTATGTGTATTAGTAGACGAGTGTATAAACTCTAATAGTGCAATAATCATTTGATTGCTTTTGTGACTATGTGAATAACGGGCGATGTATAATATATACGATGATGTATAATATATGCAATTTAAATGTAGTGCATTCCAGTATTGTGCACCTGTCTGCACCGTGGAACCGGCTTCAATCGATTCTGTAAACATCCGTTGATTAATGCAATAAACATGTTTAAGTACAGCAAACACCATTGATCCAATATGGCAGCTTGGTGTGTTGCATTCTATCTTCCTCTGTATGTATGTAAGTATGTATGTATGTATGTATGTATGTATGTATGT
>NW_026356324.1:0-160 GCF_001194135.2 Octopus bimaculoides | reverse complement strand
ACACACACACACACACACACACACACACATATATGTATGTATGTACGTATGTGTGTATGCATGTATGTTTATGTGTGAATATATGTGTATGTAATATGTAGATATCTATGTATGTATATTCATATGTATGTATGTATGTATGTATGTATGTATGTATGTA
>NW_026356323.1:0-699 GCF_001194135.2 Octopus bimaculoides | reverse complement strand
GGAATCGAACTCAGAATCTAGCGTTTAGTAGCCCGTGCTCATAACCAATACGCCATATGCCCGTGGGCATCATTTATAGTAATCAACATTTTATACAATTGTTTTTATATATGTGAGCGGCAAAAACTGCATATTTATTAATAATTCATACATAATTAATTCTAATCTCAATTTTATATTTTATTCCAGTAAATGCACATGAAGCTATGGAATATACATAAGACAAGTTTTGAAAATGTGTCATCAATAGAAATGTCTCAAATAATCTTAGACTGAGTCATCCAGCAGTTGTCAGATGGCAAACCTTCCGTCTATTGTCCACGATACTCGTAGTCGTTTGTATGGTTGTGTTGCATGGTTTGCTTTGCAACCACATGGATTCGAGCTCAATCTTATTGTGGGACATCTTAGGGAAATGATGTCTATTATAGTTCCAGGATGACCAATTCCATGTGAAGGAATTTGGTCCTCAGAAATTGTGAGAAAGCCCCAAGTATGACCGCAGTCCAAACTGAAACAAACGAAAGATAAATGATATTCCATTGTCCATGGACGAACTCGTGCTGTTTCGTCATTGCTTACTCTACAAAAACATTCTGGAAAGAAATATACAAACCGTGTAATGATGTACCTGCTTTATGTATGATACACATATTGCTATTTTAAACAAATACTGCATGTATATATATATATACACAC
>NW_026356322.1:0-240 GCF_001194135.2 Octopus bimaculoides | reverse complement strand
CTACTACTACTACTACTACTACTACTACTACTACTACGACAGGCACTATTCCACTACTGCTTGTACTGTTTTATCACCACCACACCACCAGGTACTATAACCTCTACTATTACAACTTTAATTAATTATTAAGATCACCACAGCAACTGCAACCACTACTACAACTATCACTTGCATTATTACCACCACCACCACTACAACTACTACTACTACAACTACTACTACTACTACTACTACTAC
>NW_026356321.1:0-481 GCF_001194135.2 Octopus bimaculoides | reverse complement strand
TTTTTTTTTTTTTTTTTTTATGATTTCGATAATCAATTTTGCCTTCCGGGCCATCATATATTAATTGTGCAGGAGAAACTGTTTGCAGAATCAAAATGTGTCCCGCGTTTATGAAAACACAATGAAACTAAATTGCGTTTTATTTAAATAAACACATGTTTAGGGACTTATGTATGTGTGAGTAAGTGTGTGTGTGTGCCTATACACATACACAGACACAAACACACACACAGATAGATAGATAGATAGATAGATAACAGAAAATAAAATGAATGATATTGTTTATTTAAAGTCACTACAATTGTTTCGACATATTTTTACACCTGTAATACAGTGGTGAGATGCGTAGTGATTATCATTCATCCCAGGTGTAAAATGTACCCCTTAAGGTGTGATTGTTTAAATACATCTCTCTTTTACTCGTTTCAGTGATTTGACTGTGGCCATGCTGGAGCACCGCCTTTTTAGTCGAGCAAATTGA
>NW_026356320.1:0-294 GCF_001194135.2 Octopus bimaculoides | reverse complement strand
ATATATATGCATACAAATGCAAGTATAAACGAATACATATAAATACAAGGTCACGCACAAATATACACGTTCTATATACGTGCACATAGAATGCGATTACACATACTGGCTTACGAATATGTATGTATGTATGCATGCATGTATGTATGTATGTATGTATACATGTATGTATGTTTCTAAGTATGCATGTATGTACATATCTGTATGCATTATACATTCTTCAGATCACTCGAAGGAAACAAATTTACGAATTTAATTAACTGCTTCAAATATAAAGCAGTCTTTTGTGTGTAT
>NW_026356319.1:352-535 GCF_001194135.2 Octopus bimaculoides | reverse complement strand
TATGTTCCTTATCATTCATTGTGGTTAGCCAGCTCTGGATTATATCAGAGTGTTAATTCCTTTACGTTGAGGAATGCCAAATTAAGAATGATATGGATAACATAGATAGTTACCAGGTAGTGTACTGATAAATTCGAAAGTTAAGCTGTAATTTCTTCAAGATAAGACTTGGTTATTTTTTTT
>NW_026356319.1:0-179 GCF_001194135.2 Octopus bimaculoides | reverse complement strand
CATGCATATATGTATGTCCGTATCAATATGTACACACACACGCGCACATATTTATACATATACGTATGCGTGTCTATATCTGTGGATGTGGGCGAGCGGTTATGTGCATGTATACATAAAGCAATTCTTGAAAAGTTTGAACCGGAGATTTTGGACTTAATTTTTTTTTCGTTTCATAA
>NW_026356318.1:0-252 GCF_001194135.2 Octopus bimaculoides | reverse complement strand
GTCTGTGTGTGTGTATTTAATCGTAAATTAACCATCTATCTCCCGTTGTCGTTCTATCTATTGATCTATCGATGAGATTACATTTGTCTGAGTATGTGAGATTTCGTGTGTGTTTGTTTATGAGTATCCATTTCATGTTTAACAACATAATCAACTGTATATGAATCTATATATCACTCCCTATACGTCTCCTTGCTCCATTCTACCTGTCTGTCTGTATTTAGCCATGTGATTATCTATGCGTGTGTGTGT
>NW_026356317.1:263-380 GCF_001194135.2 Octopus bimaculoides | reverse complement strand
TGTATTTTCACAGAATTATATTTGACAAGTTTGAAAAACGAACGAAAGCGTTAATATGGAAATAAAAGTATAAAATAAATGAAAGAAGTTTTTTCCAAATTTCTGACGACTTTTTTT
>NW_026356317.1:0-146 GCF_001194135.2 Octopus bimaculoides | reverse complement strand
CACACATATATATATATACATAATGATGTCGTTTTTCTCTCTATATATATAAAAGTGAAATGGTCGAAAGTGTCATGTTTACGTTTCTCATTTAGGGGTTATGAAGGTTTCAATGGATTGCGGCGAACATTTACAGGGACATGTAA
>NW_026356316.1:0-321 GCF_001194135.2 Octopus bimaculoides | reverse complement strand
ACACTCACACAGAGACATACATTTTAATGCTACAATAAATATTACTGTTACTTATCTTCTATCGGTTGTGTTCTATCGTCTTCCATACTGGCCACTTACGAATTCACTATGTTATCGAAGTATAACATATTTATATATCATCTTTGATATAATTTTGTGTTCGACCGTGTGACGCGTTTAATAAAAGGAGCCCTGTTTTTCCATTCGTCACCATTTCTTCTTTTGGGTTCGCACGGTCGTTCTTACATATATATACTCTTTTACGTGTTTTAGTCGACCCCCCAGGACTTATTCTTTGTAAGCCTAGTACTTATTCTATCG
>NW_026356315.1:0-240 GCF_001194135.2 Octopus bimaculoides | reverse complement strand
GTTTCCAATCTTCCATGAAACCATAACCCAGTCATGTGGAAATATAACCTTATTTGGAAACAGGTGAGAGTGGACAAAAGGAAGAACATCTGGCCATGAGAAATCTGCTTCAACCAAGTCCATCTGATCCATGAATGTATGGGCAAGTGGACATTAAAATGATCATGCACACACACACACACACACACACACACACATATCTCATATCTGTTTTCTATACTGGTAAAGATAGGACAGTTT
>NW_026356314.1:0-201 GCF_001194135.2 Octopus bimaculoides | reverse complement strand
ATATACTTTGTGTGTATGTGTGTGTGTCTGAGTCTGTATGTCTGTGTATGCGTGTGTGTGCCTGTGTCAGTGTACGTATGAGTGCATGTATGCATGAATATATGTATATGTATAATATATCTATATCTATATCTATATCTATATATATATATGTGTGTGTGTAGTATGTATGTATGTATATATACATACATACATACATAC
>NW_026356313.1:1463-1806 GCF_001194135.2 Octopus bimaculoides | reverse complement strand
CACACACACACACACACACACACACACACACACACACACGAAAGAAGTCTCCATGTATATACCCTTGTGTGCATATATACATAGGATAGAAATGTATTTATGCATATTTATGCATGACCGCATTCCGATAACATAAACAAGCAGAACAATGCATGCGCGTGCACGTGTGTGTGCATGCGTGTCTATGTTTCTGCGTTTGTGCGTTTGTGTGTGTGAATAAGTCACTGACTTACAGGAACACGTAAGTTCATTATCACGATCGGTCGATTTAATTACATGTCCGTACTACCGCACAAGTGACTTCTCAATACGGAGTGGTAGATGCACGGCATGTAGCGACTCC
>NW_026356313.1:0-574 GCF_001194135.2 Octopus bimaculoides | reverse complement strand
ACGTTTTGAACCATGAAGAATTTGTATCGGATTTTTGCAGAGTTTTGAATTTTTTAAAAATATTTTTTGAAATTGTCTAATATTACAGACATAGACTTGCACAAATGCATCAATAAATTAACATCGATATTGTTTTCACCATTGTTACAATAATCTGAAATGGAACTGTCAGAGCGCGATATTCGAGCAATTTTGCTATTCAACTTCAAAAAAGGACGTAAAGCATCTGAAACTGCTCGCGATATCAACGAAACGTTTGGTGAGGAAATGACCAGTGAGTGGTCAGATTGAAAATGGTTTAAACGATTTTGCAGTGGAGACCTGAGCCTTGGAGATCGTGAGTGTAGTGGACGCCCATCTGTCATCGATGACGGTCAATTAAAGACCGTCATTGAGAAAGATCCGCGTAAAACCACTCAAGAACTGGAAAATCAAAAACGCTCCTCAAATGGGTACCACACGATTTGAATGAAAATCAGAAAATGCACAGATATGAAATTTGCTCGTTGCTTCTTCTTCGTAACCAAACCAATCCATTACTCGACCGTATAGTAACTTGCGACGAAAAGTGAAT
>NW_026356312.1:0-477 GCF_001194135.2 Octopus bimaculoides | reverse complement strand
GTACTTTACCTATATTTAATGTCTGAACTATTTATCTTTACATATTATTGAAGTTCTCGCCCCTCTGACGAGATACTGGGTTTCTAAATCTACACCTAGCAACTTCATTACACATCTGTATGCCTCCATGTTAGCTATCCTTTTCACTTTTATCATTATACAGGATTCATGAAATTTACTTTATAATCCAGTTAGTAGATGCAAACTAGTACATGTGTTTAGTATTATGGACGAACTATATGTTTACATCAATGTGCTTCTATATGAGTTCATATGCATATTCGTTATATAGAAATGTGTGTATGTACATGTACGTATATTTGCTTATGTGTAATCTATGTATTACACTAAATATTTACATATACACTCATACGCACACAGATACATCTGCGCGCAAGCATGTGTGTGTGTATATATATACATATACAGTAGCTCATTTTCGTTTACATATATAGGTATATATGCTTATATATATAT
>NW_026356311.1:0-405 GCF_001194135.2 Octopus bimaculoides | reverse complement strand
ATATATATATGCATGCATATATATATATAGACACACATACGTATATACTTTTTCTTTCTCCGTTTTTCCTCTCTCTGTTCTTTTTTATTCTTTCTCTGTTTTTTTTCCTCTTAATCCTTTCTAGCGAAGAGCGTTCGCTCTAAACGTCAATGACTCTTCCATTCTTTCCAAGCGTTTAACAAATACATTGCTTGTTGTTCTTACATCTGTCTTCGTCTTTTGTTTTCCTGTAAATTTCAACTATATATAACTACTTGCAGTATAACCCGACCTTGTCCGGGTGTGACTTATTACGCCATCTACGATAAGTCTTGCTAGATGACAATCAACTAAAAAAGAAAGCCTTACAACGAAGAAAACCCTTATGATGTAAATAAGTTCATAATTCAAAAGACGATGAAATTA
>NW_026356310.1:0-346 GCF_001194135.2 Octopus bimaculoides | reverse complement strand
TCAAAATATCTGGCAGTGTCGGTTATAGCCTAGTCACCCGTATAGTTAACAAGGTGATACACGAAAGAGTCATACCCAATGACTGGTGTAGCACCATAGTCAACTGCTACAAAGGTAAAGGTGACACTTTAGACACAAATAATTACAGAGGTATCAAGTTGTTGGATCAGGTAATGAAGATCACGGAGAGGGTCATAGCCCAACTAATTAGGGAGAGAGTTAGTTTAGATAAGATGCAGTTTGGGTTCGTACCAGGGAAAAGCACCACTGATGCCATATTTCTGGTAAGACAGCTACAGGAGAAATACTTAGCCAAAGATAAACCTCTGTACCTGGCTTTTGTTGA
>NW_026356309.1:17993-19275 GCF_001194135.2 Octopus bimaculoides | reverse complement strand
ATATATATATATATATATATATATATATATATATATATATATATAATATACGTGTATATACGTATGCGTTTCTGTAACTACGAACGTTTTGCCATCATTGATATTTTTGAAAGTTAACCAACGAACAGTCATTAACAGCCCAAGTAGGGGCCGGAGTATGCTGGTGGTGGTGGTGGTGGTGGTGGTAAGAGGGTAGGTCACATGGTGGAGGTCAGTTATTGAGTTTCAAACTGAAGAGTGGAAGGTTAATATCGATAAAAGTTGTGCTGTGGTGGCGATGGTGGCCGTGGTTGTGGTGTTAGTTGGGGTTGGTTGGGGAAAAGAATGGACGATGGAGAGTGTGTGAGAGAGACAGAGAGAAAGAAAGGAGACAAGAAAAAGAGAGAAGGAGATACAGTGAGAGAGCGAGAGAGCGAGAGAGGAAGTCTGCTTCACAACTACATGGTTCCGGGTTCAGCCCCACTGCGTGGCACCTTGAGCAAATATCTTCTGCAATAGCTTCGGGTTGACTAAAGGCTTGTGAGTGGTTGAGAGGGAGGGAGAGAGAGAGAGAGAGAGAGAGAGAGAGAGGGGGGGAGACACAGAGAGAGTGAGAAACTGACAGATAGAGAGATGGGGTGGAGGGAAAAGTGAGTATGAGGCAGAGAGAGGGGGAGAGAGTCTGGGAAAGAGAGAGAATCTGAGAGAGAGAGAGACAGACAGACTGACAGAGACAGACAGACAGACTGACAGAGACAGACAGACAGACTGACAGAGACAGACAGACAGACTGACAGAGACAGACAGACAGACTGACAGAGACAGACAGACAACAGGGAGAGAGAGAGATAGTGAGAGAGACATAGATAGATAGATAGATAGATAAAGATAAAGAGAGAGAGAGAGAGAGAGAGAGAGAGAAACAGACACAGACAAACAGACAGACATTCAGGCACATAGACCATACGAGGCGGACAAGAGAAATAACAATTACAAGGACAGGCAAAAAAAGACGGATCATTCGTGGTTTTCTTTCATCGGTCAAGTACCAGAAGTCACGACCATTTCAGGCAGTTACACTTGAGATGGCGCGTTCTGGTTGCCCTCCAAAAAGTCTAAGCTAAGAGCATTAGACCCCTTTGTAGGAAAGCTAGCGAATGTGTACGATAACAAAGACAAAAAACGGAGAACATGGTACAGAAAAAGACGAAAAGGAGAGAACATGGTACACAATTACGAATACAAATAACAAGGGTATATATACATATATATATATATATATATATATATATATATATATATA
>NW_026356309.1:16149-17549 GCF_001194135.2 Octopus bimaculoides | reverse complement strand
AAGTAGCTTGCTTACCAATCACATGGTTCCGGGTTCAGTCCCACTGCGTAGCACCTTGGGCAAGTGTATGCTACTAAAGCCTCGGGCCGACCAAAACCTTGTGAGTGGATTTAGTAGACGGAAACTGAAAAAAGCGCGATGAGCTGGCAGAATTGTTAGCATGTTGGATGAAATGCTTAGTGGTATTTCGCCTGTCTTTACGTTCTGAGTTCAAATTCCGCCGTGGTCGACTTTGCCTTTCATCCTTTCGGGGTTGATAAATTAAGTACCAGTTGCGTACTGGGTCGATCTAATCGACTGGTCCTCTCCCAAAAAATTTCGGGCCTTGTGCCGAGAGTAGAAAAGAATAATAATAATAATGCTTTCTACTATAGGCACAAGGCCTGCATTTTTGTTTTGTAGGGAGGGACAATCGATCACATTGACTCCAATACTTGACAGGTTCTTGATTCATCGACCCCGAAAGGATGAAATGCAAAGTCGACCTCGGTGGAATTTGAACTCAGAACGTAGCGACAGAAGAAATATTATAACAATAATAATACTAATAACAACAGAAATAGCAATAATTGTGATTACAGCAGTAGTAGTAGTAGTAGTAGTAGTAGTGGTGGTATTAGTGGCCGCTGTTGCCTGTTGTTGCGGTTGTGGTCGTTTGAGGCGGTGGAGTGTTGTTGCAAAAGGTTAGTGTTTAACAAGTGAAGCGGGTAAAAGAGGGTTGTGTGAATTCGGTATACAACGAAAGTGAAAGTAGAAAAGCATGATGGGATCGATAAGGAAATGGGGGGGGGGAGAGCGGAGGATGTGGAGGAGGAGATAGAAGGTAGGCGGTGTATAGGGGAAAGGAGGTAAGGGGTGAAGCGTAAGAATGAGAACGAAAGTGAAAGTAGAGATGATACTGAGGGGCTGGGGGAGGCAGTGAGTGTGTGTGTGTCTGTGTGTATGCACTTATGTGTCCATGTGCGTAGCTGTGTGTATGTGTGTGTTTGTGTGTGTGCGTATGTATGTTTCTGTGTCTGTATGTGTGTGCGCAAAAGTGTATTAATGTGTATGTATGCGTTTCTGTGTGCGTGTATATGTGTGTAATAATGTGATACTGTGTGTATGTTCATGTGTATATGCGTGTGAGTTCGTGTATGCATGTGTGTCTGTATCAACGCTGGTGTGTGTGTTTGTGTGTGTGTGTGTGTGTGTATGTGTATTTCTGTGCATGTGTATTCATGTGTGTGTGTGTGCGTGTGCGTGTGCAAGCGTGTATATCTATATCGGTATATGTGTGTGTTTATGCGACAGTGTATATATGCGTGTGTGCGCATGTGTGTATGTCCTTGTGTGTGTTCATATATGTTTGTGGGTGTTTCTGTTTGCGTGTGTGTGTATATATATATATATATATATAT
>NW_026356309.1:14705-15181 GCF_001194135.2 Octopus bimaculoides | reverse complement strand
TATATATATATAGTTATATGCATGTTGGTGTGTGTGTCTCAGTATACGAGTGAGTGTTTATGTATGCCATTGTGTGTCTCTTTAGCATACAACTTGGGATTATCTCTGTTATTCAATTCTTGTGCCTATTGTCAATTATGGTACATCATGGGTGAGCAGAGATTTTTGTTGGTAGGTATGTATGTATGTATGTATGTACGTACGTACGTATGCATGTATGATCGCATGTATGTGTGCATGTGTGTATGTATGTATGTATGTATGTATGTATGTATGTATGCAAAAACAGGGATTACCACGCGCATCCGCATTTCTATGTAGCATGCATTATATTACATCCATGTGTGGAAGAACATATCTGTATATATATTCAATCGTATATATGTGTATATACATATATCGATATATAAGTTTGTATGAGTGTATATATCTATATATATATATATATATATATATATATATATATATATATATAT
>NW_026356309.1:11991-13697 GCF_001194135.2 Octopus bimaculoides | reverse complement strand
TGTAAACATGCTGAATTGATATAAAAGTACAAACGGGTATTCTCACACTCATGTACACGTAGATCTATGTCTTTATATAGGTATACGTATGTACATACAACTGTATATTATGTATATGCGCGTATACATATATATATATGTGTGTGTGTGTGTGTGTGTGTGTGTGTGTGTGTGTGTGTGTGTGTGTGTGTAAATATATTATATGTAATATAGATAGATAGATAGATAGAAATCGGTGTGTGTTTATATGTATATATAGATAGATTTATACATACATATATATCTTTATATATATATATATATATATATATATATATATATATACGTGTGTGTGTATGTGTGTGTGTATGTGTGTGTGAGTGTGTGTTTCTATACATTCGCAGAGTTAATCCTTTATCGATCCAAGTCTGTCTTGTTCTTTAAGCAGTCAGGATCGAAACAGGATTATCTCCACATACGCAGATTAACAACACCATTACATTACTATATATATATACATATATATAATGTGTGCATGTATGTATGTATATATGTTTATGAATATGTATATACGTGTATATATATGTATGTATGTTTATATATATATATATATATATATATATATATATATATATATATATATATATATATATATATATATATATATATATATATATATATATATATATATATATATATATATATATATATACATATATATATATGCATGTATGTATGTATGTCTATGTGTATATGTATATTCTTTTATTTGTTTCAGTAATTTGACTGCGGCCATGCTGGAGCACCGCCTTCAGTCGAACAAATCGACCCCAGGACTTATTCTTTGTAAGCCTAGTACTTATTGTATCCGTACCTTTTGCCGAACCGCTAAGTTATGGGGGACGTAAACGCACCAGCATTGGTTGTCAAGCGATGGTACGGAGGGACAAACAGAAACATACACACACACACACACACACACACACACACACACACACACACACACACACACACACACACACAGACGCACACGCACATAGACACATACGCTCGCGCGCATTGCACATATTTTTTTCTTATCTTTTGCTGGTTTTATTCATTAGACTGCGGCCATGCTGTGGTCGTAACTTTGAAGGGTTTTAGTCGAAGGGAATCGACCTCAGCACCCGTTTTTGTTTTTTTGCTTTGTTTATTGTTCATTCTTGTCAAGTCCGTTGCTTGTTTCATTGGCCTCTTTCGCTAAACCGCAACCTTACGGGAACGTAAACAAACCGACATCAACTATCAAGTGGCGCAGCGACAGAAACAAACACAAACATACACACACACACACAAGCACTCACACATACGTGTGTGTATGTGTAAATATATATGTACGTGTGTATATATGTGTGTATATATATCTTCCTAAAGACAAGACGTGCTTTTGTGTGTCTCTTCTCAAAGCTCGTTTTTCCAGCGTCCACCATTTCACCTCGTCTTGGCTCTACAGCTCTCACCGTTTAATTTTACTGTTTTGTTCTCACTGTCCTGTTCTTGTTACCACTTTCACCCTCCGCAAAAAATCCCAAATTTTTTTTAATTTGCTTTGCGGGAAGGACTGTTCCAACGAAGTCGCGTCTTGTCCTTACCTTCGTCGTTCGAAAAAAGTTCGCTTTCAATATACATTTATATATATATATATTTATGCATGTATATGTATATATATATATATATACATTTATATG
>NW_026356309.1:10194-10426 GCF_001194135.2 Octopus bimaculoides | reverse complement strand
ATGTATATATGTATATATATATATATATATATGTATATATATATATATATGTATATATATCTATATATATATATATGTATATATATATATGTATATATATATATATGTATGTATATCGATAGATAGATAGATAGATTGATTGAACATGTATGTGTGCACGCGCATGTGTATATATATATGCGTGTATGTATGTATATATATATATATATATGCATAAATATATTCATGTGTG
>NW_026356309.1:6207-8265 GCF_001194135.2 Octopus bimaculoides | reverse complement strand
GTGTGTGTGTGTGTATGTGTATATGTGTGTATGTGTGTGTATGTGTTTATATGTGTGTGTGTGTGTTTATATGTGTGTGTATGTGTGCGGATGTATGTGTGTATGTGTGTGTATGTATGTGTATGTATGTATGTGTGTGCGTATGTGTATATGTGTTTATGTGTGTATGTGTTTGTCTGTATGTGTGTATGTGCGTGTGGACGTATGTGTGTATGTGTGTGTATGTGTGTGTGGGTATGTGTGTGTATGTGTTTATATGTGTGTGTATGTGTGTATGTGTGTGTGTGAATGCGTGTATGTGTGTGTATTTGTGTATATGTGTTTATATGTGTGTGTATGTGTGTGTATGTTTGTGCATGTGAGTATGTCTGTGTATGTGTTTGTGTGTGTTTGTCTGTGTATGTATGTGTGTGTATGTGTGTGTATGTGTGTGTATGTGTGCATATGTGTGCGTGTGCGTGCGTGTGTGTGAAGGCGCGTGGCTCAGTGGTTAGGTCTTTCGGCTGACGATCGTAATGTCGTGAGTTCAATTCCTGGCGACGCGTTTTGTCCTTGAGCAAGCCACTTTATCTCACATTGCTCCGGTCCAATCATCTGTCAAAAACGAGCGGTACCTGTAATTCAGAAGGGGCCAGCCTTGTCACACTCTGCGTCACGCTCAATCCCCCTTATATCTACGTTAAGGGTACACGTGTCTGCGGAGTACTCAGCCACTTGCACGTTGATATCATAAGTACAGTATTCCGTTGATCCTATCAACTTGAACCACTCATCGTCTTAACCGACGGAGAACCAGTTTGCATTTGCGAAGGCGCCTGGCTTAATGGCTTGAGTATTCGGCTCATAATCATTAGGCTGTGAGTTCGATTCCCGCGGGAGCGTTGTGTTCTTCAGCAAGACACGGTCCACTCAGCTGCCAAAGATGAGCTGTACCTGTAATTTTAAAGGGACCAACTATGTTATATTCTGTGTCATGCTGAATCTCCCTGAGAACTACATTAAGTTTACGCGTCTCTGTGGAGTACTCAGCCACTTTCATAATCAGGTTGTTCCGTTTATTGGTATAACTTGAACGGTTCTAGGTCAACTGTCCGACGAACAATTTCCCGATGGGACAATTGCCCGATAGGGACAACTGCCCGATAAGGACAACTGCCCAATAGAGACAATTGCCCGATAGAGACAATTACCTGATAGAGACAACTTCCCGATAGGGACAATTGCCTAATAGAGACAATTGCCCGATAGGGACAATTGCCCGAAAGAGATAACTGCCCAATAGACACAATTGCCCGATAGGGACAATTGCCCGATAGAGACAACTGTCCGATAAGGACAACAGCCCGATAGGGACAATTTCCCGATAGGGACAATTGCCTCATAGAGACAATTGCCCGAAAGAGACAACTGCCCAATAGAGACAATTGCCCGATAGAGACAATTGCCCGATAGAGACAATTGCCCGATAGACACAATTGCCTCATAGAGACAATTGCCCAATAGAGACAATTGCCCGATAGATATCTGCCCGGCAGGCAATTTCTCTACCTGTCATTCATTTCACTTTATCTGTCATTTGGGCGAATCTTCCTGTGCTCAAAAGTTGTATTTTTCCTCAGTTTGCTGAAGTAAAGAACGACCAGGTGTCGAAAGTCCCTGGCTTTTGCGCCAACAGACAATGTTGTAACAGCATTTGAGCAATTACAAGAAAATTGATGCCATGAAGCAGATCCAAGCATTGATTGCTTTGAAGATGCTAATATCGGTAGAATACGACGGCTCAACAGAAGCAACACATTCCATCCTATTTGTATGTGGGACATGTACGAGCGCGGATGCAATGATTGTGTAGGCGCAATGGCCCAGTGGTTAGGGCAGCGGACTCGCGGTCATAGGATCGCGGTTTCGATTCCCAGACCGGGCGTTGTGAGTGTTTATTGAGCGAAAACACCTAAAGCTCCACGAGACTCCGGCAGGGGATGGTGGCGAACCCTGCTGTACTCTTTCACCACAACTTTCTCTCACTCTTACTTCCTGTTTCTGTTGCACCTGTGATTC
>NW_026356309.1:5575-6197 GCF_001194135.2 Octopus bimaculoides | reverse complement strand
AAACGATCGTACTGCAGTAACCTTGAATATCCTTGTTGCTTATTTTGATTTTTGATCACCTTATTTTTTCGAATTGTTTCGATAATACCATACTAAATTCTGGTGCCTAAACTTAAGTACCATATTCATTTTGAATCTATATTTATATATGTGTGCGTGTGTATGTGTGTGTGTGTGTGTGTGTGTGTGTGTGTACATATACATATACATTCTTCTATACATTTACTTGTAGGGATAAGCGATGGTGGGGGTACAAACACAGACACACACACCCACACATACAAATATATACATGTGTGTGTGTGTGTGTTCAATCCAAGGAAAAACCAGTTTCTTTGAAATGGATGGAAAACATCCAATTTTCACGGGTTCATCAGTTAAATACCGCAATTTTGAAGGGAAGAAAAAAATCCGAACGCGGAATAGTATTATGGCAATAAATAAATATGAAAGGAAATGGAGAGATACAATTAACATATTACAAATTTAGGATCTTTTTTAAAACGGGGGCCACATTTTTCATTAACGAAACACTTTGAAACTTGGAACACTGGTAGAATGTGTCATATAAAACATCTTTTTCTCTTAGTCTTCTTAAAAAAAAAAGAAATCCATAAGTTAT
>NW_026356309.1:2672-5408 GCF_001194135.2 Octopus bimaculoides | reverse complement strand
TCGTATTTCTGTAATTTCAACCAATAACTGACGTCCATTCAGCCGATATACATTAAGTGCCGACTACATAAACAAACGATTCTAAAACAATTAACCCTAACCCTAACCCTAACCCTAACCCTACGGTTAGGGTTAGGGTTAAAGCAAATTTAAAATGAAAAAAGCAAATAAAACGAAGGTATGGAGATTAAATACGCTTTACACCGCTTAATCAGCCAAAGGAGTAAATATAAACAACTGAATACTTGTCAGTGATTGGTTGAAATTATCGAAATAAGACAATTTTTACATGAAATAAATTCGAATACAAAAATATTTTTCTGTTCTATAACACAAAATAGATAAGTATACGAAGTTTGAAAGTCTTTCCGTACCAAAAACACTACGTAAAACATTGATGAAAAATGTGGCCCCCGTTTTAAAATAGATCCCAAATTTATTAACATTATCATATAATATAATTATACTATAAAAAAAGAAGATATAATATAATATTTTAAAAAATAATTAAAACAAATATATGTCCTACGATTTCTTTTGATTCATATCCTCTGGTGAATTTATTAAAAATTTACAATTAGGTATATGAACCTCGTCAGAGCAATATTTGTCTAAAAAAAAATAGACAAACTTTTCTAACAATCATAAAATTGTAGAATATATTTGTATTAATTATTTGCTGTGGAGGCGCAATGGCTCAGTGGTTAGAGCAGCGGACTCGTGGTCATAGGATCGCGGCTTCGATTCCCAGACCGGGTGTTGTGAGTGTTTATTGAGCGAAAACACCTAAAGCCCCACGAGGCACCAGCAGGGGATGGTGGCGAACCCTGCTGTACTCTTCCACCACAACTTTCTCTCACTCTTTCTTCCTGTTTCTGTTGTGCCTGTATTTTCAAAGGGTCAGCCTTGTTACACTGTGTCACGCTGAATATCCCCGAGAACTACGTTAAAGGTACACTTACGCGTTAATTTCACGAGCAGGCTGTTCCGTTGATCGGATCAACTGGAACCCTCGACGTCGTAAGCGACGGTGTGCCTACAACGAAATATTGTGTTACATTATATTATTTCTTTTTTATAGAATAATTATATTTTATTATAATGTTAATAAATTTATAAAGTGTCAAATCTATATTTTACTGAATTCATCGATCTAAAACAGGTAAACAAACATACGAACGATCACACACACACACACACACACACACACACACACACACATATGTATAAGTATGTACATGCAAAGGTGAATGTATAAATATGAATGCGTATGTATGAGTGTGTGTCTATATACATATATATAGCGAGAGAGAGGAAGTGAAACATATGTCTATGGACGTATATGTAGGGGCAGGAGTGGCTGTGGAGTAAGTAGCTTGCTTACGAACCACATAGTTCCGGGTTCAGTCCCACTGCGTGGCAACTTGGGCAAGTGTCTTCTACTATAGCCTTGGGCCGACCAAAGCCTTGTGAGTGGATTTGGTAGACGGAAACTGAAAGAAGCCCGTTGTGTGGTAAGTAACTTGCTTACCAACCACATGGTTCCGGGTTGAGGCCCACAGCGTGGCACCTTGGGCAAGTGTCTTCTACTATAGCCTCGGGCCGACCAAACCCTTGTGAGTGGATTTGGTAGATGGAAACTGAAAGAAGCCTGTCCTATATATGTATATATATATGTATGTGTGTGTATATGTTTGTGTGTCTGTGTTTGTCCCTCCAACATCGCTTGACAACCGATGCTGGTGTGTTTACGTCCCCCCGTAACCTAGCGGTTCGGCAAAAAAGACCGAGAGAACCAGTACTAAGCTTACAAAGAATAAGTCCTGGGGTCGATTTGTTCGAATAAAGGCGGTGCTCCAGCATGGCCGCAGTCAAATGACTGAAACAAGTAAAAGAGAGTAAAAGAGACTCTGTGTGTGTGTGTGTGAATATTTGCATACTGGATTTGTTAGAGGGAAGAGATGAATGAAAACGCAATGCGCATGTCAAAATAAAGCGGAAGTGAAGAATGAAGACAGAACACGAATGTCTAACAAGTGATGTTGTGGTCGGCATGCCACGTCTCACAACAACAATCACACAGTGTTGTTGTAATGTTCTTGTTCGGACGGAGTTAATTACCCTGCTACGGAGTTTTCTCCCTTGATAGAATAAGCGGTTTCTGCATAAATATATACACATATTCACGTGCTTCTATACAAGAATACATGGACACGTACGTACGTGCAGACATAGATACATGCATACACACACACACATACATACATACATACATACATACATACATACATACATGCACACATACATACACACATACATACATACACACACATCCATCCATCCATCCATCCATCCATACATCCATACATACATACATACATACATAGGTATGTACCGTGATAGAAGTTAGTTGTCCTGCAGATATAAATATCTCTCTGAAAATCAAAGCGAAAGAGGATATATATGGACAACTGTTTCGAAACCTCCAGCTTCTATATCCAGACTATGAATTCATATTCATGCCAATAATAATTGTTGGAGCTCAAGGTTTTGTTAGTAAATGCTTGAAGGAGAATCTGCATAAATTTGGATTTTCAGAAAGAGAAATAGACCGGCTAATTCGTACATTACAAGAAATACGAGTAGATATAACTGTAGGTCGTTAACAACCATAGAAATATGTTGTATGTGTGTTACAATATGTGTGTTACAATATGTGTGTTACAATATGTGTGT
>NW_026356309.1:1561-2095 GCF_001194135.2 Octopus bimaculoides | reverse complement strand
GTGTGTGTGTGTGTGTGTGTGTGTGTGTGTGTGTGTGTGTGTGTGTGTGTGTGTGTGTGTGTGAAAGAAAGAGAAAACTGAAAAAAAAAGATAATGCGAAAATTTATCAAGGGAAATAACTTCCTTATCCAGAGTTATTTCCCTTGGATTGGTAGTAAGTCTTATTTCCATTTTTATGGTTGCGTCGTTTTTGTTCTTTCGTTCAGCCATTGGACAGACGGTTACTCTGCGATGTATTTGAGTTAAAGCCTAGTTTAGCTCTGATGCATCCGACAATGGGTTAACTGGCCGAAATATCAAAGTCACTGACAACAACACTCTTGTTTCAGAATATATATATACGTGTATGTATGATTGTGTGTGTGTGTGTGTGTGTGAGTGTGTGTGTGTATGTAACTATAAATAAGGCGGTGAGCTGGCAGAAACGTTAGCACGTCGGGCGAAATGCTTAGCGGTATTACGTTCTGAGTTCGAATTCCGCCGAGGTCGACTTTGCCTTTCATCCTTTCGAGGTCGATAAATTAAGCACCAGTT
>NW_026356309.1:0-589 GCF_001194135.2 Octopus bimaculoides | reverse complement strand
ATAGTATTTAAAATTGGTCATTCTAAGAATAGAGTTTGTAAACGATGTTATTGAGACCTGATCTAGAAGTTTCTTTTGATGATAAAAGAAATTTAGAAATAGTTTAATATGTACAGCTTCCTTATAGAATGTGTCCTTCGTTTTTTTTTAAAACATCGGTGTGTGGTTTAAAGAATATTTGGCTTCTGTTTCTAGCGAGTCGAATGACTACGTATTGACTCCCTCGCTGGTTTTTCTATATTCGTGTCTTGTAGAAATAAGAGATTTGTTATAGCAGTTCTCATCATTACTTAATTAATCCCTTCTCGCTGTCTCTCTTTCTCTTTCTCCCAAACAGAGACTTTCCACAAGGTGCAGCCGGAGAGATGGTCATGGAATCAAACAGGTAAGTACAATTTCAATTTCCATCGGTGCAGGTTTGTTGTGGAACTTGTGGGAAGACCGCTGGCCTGTGATATTGTGTTGTGGGAAAACTTTGTGACTCTGTTATAGGACCATGGAGCGTCTGAGTGACTATGTCTGTAGGAGTGTTACTTTGAGAATGTGTTGTGGGTTTGAGAATATATTGTGGGGGTCTGTGGGAATGTAT
>NW_026356307.1:0-404 GCF_001194135.2 Octopus bimaculoides | reverse complement strand
ACGGAATACACAATCCATTCGCAGAGTGCATTTGTGGAAATCGCTGGCAAATCTATGATATTATTACAATTCTCTTTCTTATTATTATCCTTATTATTTATATATTCATCTAAACATACGGTATTCGAATTTCATTGATCAATTTCCTTTTCTTTCTTTTTAAATATATACTTTTTTTTTCACTTCAAGCGATAAACCCGTAGAATGACAAACAAGTTTTACTTTACTATAGATTTCTTTTCATATTTCAGTTAACCATCATCAGTATCATCATCGACGTCGTCGTCATCATCATCATTATCATCATCTTCATTATTATTATCATCATCATCGTTGTCGTCGTCATCACCATCATCGTCGTCGTCGTCATCATCATTATTATTATTATTATTATTATTATTATT
>NW_026356306.1:0-554 GCF_001194135.2 Octopus bimaculoides | reverse complement strand
AATTCGATTATATTTCAGTCAGTTATTTTTAAGTTTATAGTCTTATTATACCTGAAAATATCCCCATCATCATCAATGAGCATCCATTTTCCATACTGGCATGAGTTGGATGGTTTGACTAGAACTGATTTTGGTTTGGTTTCTACAGCTGGATACCCTTCATAACACCAACCACTCTAAGAGTGTAGTGGGTACGTTTTATGTGTCACCAACATGAGTGCCATTAATGTGTCACTGGCACTAGTGCTTTTTACATGTCACTGACACTGTTCATGACTACAATTTCACTTGGCTTGGTGAGTCTTCTCAAGCACAGCAAATCACCTAAGGTCTTGATAACCTGTCATCGCTTCCATGAGACCCAACAGTCAAAGATCATGCTTCACCACTTTGTTCCATATCCTCTTGAGACTACCTCTTCCACAGGTTCCCTCCAGTTAGAGATCGGCACTTTTTACGCAGCTGTCCTCATCCATACACATCTCATGACCATATCAGCACAATCTTCTCTCTTGCACACCACATCTGATGCCTTTATGCCCAATTTTTCTCTC
>NW_026356305.1:0-375 GCF_001194135.2 Octopus bimaculoides | reverse complement strand
ATACAATTTCAAAATAAGATGATTAAAATCAAAATAAGCAACAAGGATATGTAGAGGTAGTGCAGTACAGTCGTTTCGCGCAACTCCAATTAATTGAACAATGCAACCATTACATCAGTTTAAATGTAGAGCAATCCTCAGCTGCACAAAGACATAGAATTTAATCAAATTAAAACTGATGGACACATTAGTATAATTTTACTTAAAATCTACAAGAATTTAAGGAGATAGACAAAGAACATACTGCCTTCACTTCAGCTTAAAAGTTACTAAAGACTTGTTACAGATTTTTATATAATATTGTGCTGCTGAGGATTGCTCTGCGTTTAAATTGATGTAATGGTTGCATTGTTCAATTAAATGGAGTTGCGTGAA
>NW_026356304.1:0-283 GCF_001194135.2 Octopus bimaculoides | reverse complement strand
AATATGCACACACACATGCAGATGTATGATTTCAGCCAGTACCTCATGCATAAATTAAACTTAATTAAATATAACGGACAATTGTAAACAACTGTCCAGTGTGCTTAATTAACTTTAATTAAATTTAATTTACACACAGTGTTGGCTGAAATCTATAGGTTTACTTGTAATAGTGCAATACAACTTTGCTAACGAAGACTGCTAACGTGTCAGCATGATTATATTTGCATACATACAAACATATACACAAATATATATATATATATATATATATATATATATA
>NW_026356303.1:0-291 GCF_001194135.2 Octopus bimaculoides | reverse complement strand
ACCACCACCACCACCATCATCATCATCATCACTACTTTTGCAACTATCAACATCAGCAGCACTACCACAATCATCATTACACCCATCACTACTTTTATCATCGTCATCATCATCATCATCATCATCATCACCACAGCCATCACTACCTTTATTGTTATCAACATCACCATTATCATCCTCATTGCTACCACTGTTAAAATCCGTACCTTTTGGTGTTGACAGCCAATGTTAGGTGTACAAAAAGAAAAATAATTAAAATATATAAAGACCCACGTACCTTTTCAGAATTAG
>NW_026356302.1:623-734 GCF_001194135.2 Octopus bimaculoides | reverse complement strand
GGTCTTCCTGGGCCTACCTCTTCCACAGGTTCCCTCCACTGCTAGGGTGTAGCACTTTTTGACACAGCTATCCTTGTCCATTCTCGCCACATGACCATACCAACGCAATCG
>NW_026356302.1:454-602 GCF_001194135.2 Octopus bimaculoides | reverse complement strand
GATGCTTCTTAGGTTCAACTTTTCTCTCAAGGTACTTACACTCTGTCTATTATGCACACTGATATTACACATCCATGGATGGAAAAGGATTCAAATGATTGTACAAACTCTTCTAAACATTTGGGTATTTTTCTAATATATGAAATCC
>NW_026356302.1:0-444 GCF_001194135.2 Octopus bimaculoides | reverse complement strand
ATGATGCTTCTAAGAAAAAAAAAAAAAGAAGAAAAACTCCCCATTCACATTAATCTGTGACATTAATGTAAGATTGATTCAGTTATTTTGATAGTCAATTATATACTGATGTTCAACTTTGTTTCATTGACAATCAGTTATATTATATTGATAGTCAACTCTGTTATGTTGACTATTAACTCTGTTACATTAAGAGTTAATTTTGTTCCATTGACATTCAACTCAGTCATAGTATAGAAGATTGCATTACATTGACAGTCAACTGTGTTACATAAACAGTTAGGTTTGTGTCATTGAGGGTTAATTCTAGACATTGAAGGTCAACCCTATTACACTGAGAGTGAACTTGGTTATAGCAAGGGCAGTTTCTGTTGCATTAACTTTCAACTCTTTTGTGTCGCATTATCAGTCAAATTTATCAACTGACTCAACTCTGTTACATAT
>NW_026356301.1:0-283 GCF_001194135.2 Octopus bimaculoides | reverse complement strand
AAAGCTATATGGCAAAGATGATGAAGAGCTTCAGGGACTATTACATACTGGGAAAGGATTCAGTGATGATATCGGGATGGAGTTTAGCCTTGAAAAGTGTGCCAAAGCCACTTTTAAGAAAGGGAAACTAGTAAAGTCAAGTTCAATAGAATTAGATGTCGAAACAGTCATAAAAGAACTTGAGCAGGAACAAACCTATAAACACCTAGGAATAAATGAAGGCTCTGGTATCCAGCATGAAAGAGAAGGTTAGGAAGGAATGTTATAGAAGAGTTCGAGCAGT
>NW_026356300.1:116-449 GCF_001194135.2 Octopus bimaculoides | reverse complement strand
CGTGCATCATTTTGTCTACTTATTTTTGTCTTTGTGTATGCACGTATGTATAAGTTCTTATGTATATTTACGTGTGTGTGTGTATGTATGTATGTATGTGTGTATATATATATATAGATATATGCGTGTGCGTGTGTGTGTATGTATACGTATGTCTATGTGTGTGTATATATATGTGCGTGTGTGTGTGTGTGTGTGCACATATATATGTATGTATATATATATATTGATATATGTATATATGTATATTTATATATATGTATATATATATGTGTGTGTGTGTATGTGTGTGTGCGTATATGTGTGTGTGTGTGTATATTTTATACGTATGTA
>NW_026356300.1:0-106 GCF_001194135.2 Octopus bimaculoides | reverse complement strand
TGTGTGTGTGCGTATATGTGTGTGTGTGTGTATATTTTATACGTATGTATGTATATATTTTAATCCTTTTTTCCTTCTATGTGTATATATATATATATATATATAT
>NW_026356299.1:0-210 GCF_001194135.2 Octopus bimaculoides | reverse complement strand
ATGATGATGATGATATATTATGGGCTGTATATATTATGAGCTATATATATATATAGCTCTCAACTATAATCTAGTTGATATCTTTTATTTTTGGATAGCATATAGTTTTCTTTTCCTTTTATGCAAACTGTTAAATTTAGCCTGAACGCTCTGTGTATAAATATATATTTTTGAATAGAACTTATTTTCGATAATTTCAATTGATTTTAA
>NW_026356298.1:0-208 GCF_001194135.2 Octopus bimaculoides | reverse complement strand
ATATATATGTGTGTGTGTATGTGTGTGTGTTTGTGTGCGTGTGTATGTGTATGTGTGTATGTGTGTGTTTTATGTGTGTGTGTATGTGTTTATGCATACTTTTCTGTACCTTTCTCTGTTCCCATCAGTACTCATGATCCATGTATCTATTTATCCGTTCTATCTATCTATCCATCTGTCTGTCTGTCTGTCTGTCTATCTATCTATC
>NW_026356297.1:2464-3382 GCF_001194135.2 Octopus bimaculoides | reverse complement strand
TAGATAGATAGATAGATAGATAGATGGATGTTCATACATACATACATACACGAAAACACATTAATTACATAGAATATTCATACAAAAATATAAGAAAATAATAAATACACAATCATTTAGAAATCATTTATATTATTTTCGGCTTTAAATTCAGATATATCATAATTGACCATGTTTTGCAGCAATCAAGTATTTATTCCATTTATCCTCATTTGTTTCAATAACAATTTAGACGAATATTCCACAATTACATTCTATTATGCAAGGAACTATTCAACAGAGTTATCATCACACTTATATGCATATAAATGTGATACGCCAAATTTACTAGAATTGTCTGTGAAATACAAATTTATCTTCTGTGTTTGTCATTAGTTCATTTAAAGTAAATAAATTCTTTCAATACCTATTTGAATAAAACGATATTTGGCCTATAGACAACGAACCATTAAAATAACTATTTATGTAGAGAAAATTAGATGATCAAATAAAAATTATATCTTTCAGTCTGAATATATGTTCCGGACAAATAGTGAAGTTTAGTTCGAAATTCTATTAAAAACGTTCCATTTTTATATCAATGTGTTTGATGTGTATTTATAATAAAGAACACGTTTTAAAAGGTAAAGAAATCAGTACTTGATAATCGATCGACTTCAAAAATAACTGTGTAAGTGTGTTTGCGTGCATAAAACTCGCTCTCTTTTTCTCTCTCTCTCTCTCTATGTATACATACATACACACACACACACACACACCCACACACACACACACACACATATATATATATATATATATGTGTGTGTGTGTGTGTGTGTGTGTGTGTGTGTGTGTGTATTGAGAGATGGAGGGGAAGTTTTAGAAATATATCTATTGACACGTATACAGGTAGCTATAGTATTATAAGCATAAGTATGG
>NW_026356297.1:587-2171 GCF_001194135.2 Octopus bimaculoides | reverse complement strand
ATCAAAATTATCATTATTACAACATAATTTTCAATATTTATTATTGCAAATTATAAATGATGTCTTGAAAAAAATTATGAAATTATGAAAAAAAAACAATAAATAAATAAAGTGCCGACATTACGTAACTGCAGCGTTTGATGTATTTCACTGCCGGAAAATGTCATGGGAATTTGGAAATATGAAACTGCGAGTAAGAAATTTATTTTCTCAACGGATATACATATGAAGGTATGACGGTATTGTGCGGGTGTTTTGCCTTTAACATATAGAATAAATACGATCCAAAGAGTATACGTATGAAATAAGTCGCTTGCTATGAATAAATGTGGAACCATGTTTTTAAAAGCTGAATGCAAGATGAATGACATAATATTGGTTTTTGTCATAGTTGATTTCCAGTGACTTCTATTAACTAAAATAGGTTAGTAGGACTCTTTCCAAAATGAATAAAAAAATTATTTTGGTGGTTGTTTGATATGCAAGTAATTGCAACAATGTTGACCTGAAAGAACACCGTGCAATCATAGAAACTGAAAAATATATCAAGATAACACGCATGGAATCCAAATAATATGTTTTCTGTTAAGAAATATTTTGGCCATAATTTTACTCAATAATGTCATATAACTGACTAAACAACAGCAACTGCCACAAAGATAATAAGATTATTTGCAGCACTCGCAGCCAGTGATCTCACAAATAAAAGTTACATTCATAACATACGTGGTAAAAAGAATATATATTGTGAATACTTTATTAAGTAACAATTGAAACAGAAAGAATTGAAACGTAATGTCAGAGCATTTGAATTAAATATAATTACTATTTCAAAAGAAGTAGAATTGTAACGAAAACGCACTGGCTTCAAAATTGGTACAACTGTGCCTACATTTTATTTAAATTTGAGCTATATGCTGTTATTTTGTCTTGGGTGAATTTCAAATAATCACTTTTAGATTAGATGCGAGTGAAATATTTCCTTTTACTCCATTTCATATTTTACACACACTGCTATAACTTCACACACACAGCTTAATTATGTAATGTTTGAAGTCACTAGTGACTTTAAGGTAAATATACTATAAATTTCAAGGTATATATCAATATTCATTGAATACTAACATTCGGAAATCGTTTTATAGATGAAAACCGATATAATATATGTTTCCTTAATAAAAACATTAGCATCTATATTATTGCTTATTTCTGAAGTGCCATGATTTTAATTTTCGAATGATTAAACGTTGTGCTTATATGAAAATTAAAATTAAATTCAGTAGAAAGAAAACAAAATTAGTATAACACAAATAGAGAAAATATACGAATAAAATATACACAAACAGTTTGATTTAATTTCATGATACGAACTTACGTTATTTTTTAATGTTTGAGAAAGAACTTCATAAAGAGACATTTGTGATAAGGTTTACTTAGGTTTTGTATATATATATATGTATATTTTGTGCATTTGTGTGTTATATGTATGTTTGTCTGTGCGTATGTGAGCAAATGCATATATTTTTGTGTGTGTTTACATATATATATATATATATATATATGTGTGTGTGTGTGTGTGTGTGT
>NW_026356297.1:0-320 GCF_001194135.2 Octopus bimaculoides | reverse complement strand
GTGTATGCAATAAAAAGAAATATTCAATAATGGTCTTTCAGTTTAATTAATTAAAAGTTTGTTTCAATCAATAATTTATAGACTGGTATTGACGCTACAGATTTTATCTAAAATTTTTAATCGATAATTACATGGAAATGATTCCAGAATGCACCTACAGATAAGGCAAATATTTAAAACATGATCTTTATTGAATATAGGGAGAGTGAGGTTGTTCGAATTTGTTTAAATAGTACTATCTCTCATAGTTCATAAAATGTTTTTGAGCGTAAATATATACTCCGAGCATATTTAACAGTGTGTACGCGCACACACACAGA
>NW_026356296.1:0-646 GCF_001194135.2 Octopus bimaculoides | reverse complement strand
TTTTATAACGTGCTTTCACTTCACTACCGAGCGCAGCTCTGTGTGCCTTTAGTATGTGCTGTTGTTTGCTATGACGCTGTTATGGTTACTGTATTGAAAGTGTTTTGCGTAAGATGTGTGCAGTGCCCAGTAGTGCAATTTTCTGTATGTTATATATATATTTGTAAGTCCTGGTGTTAGTCTTATGTATTTGTCTGAATATTTTTTTTATCATACTTAATGCGCCCACTATGATAGGAATTGTTTCTGTTTTTAGATTCCGGTTGTGCACTAGGTTCGATGTAATTGATTAGCTCTCTCTCCACCAGAATTTCAGGCCTTGTGCCTATAGTAGAAAGGCGTATTATTAAGGATAATGATAATTATTATCCTTACAGAATTGCTAGCACGCCGGACAAAATGCTTAGAAGCATTTTATTCCGACATTTTATGTTCTCAGTTCAAATTACAGAGGTCGAGTTTTCCTTTCGTCACTTCGGGGTCAGTTAAATAAGTAGCAGTTAAGCACGAGGGTTAATACATTCGACTTCCTCCTCCACCAGTTGTTCTCAACCAGGGTCCACACAAGCAAAAATAACATAGTAATAGAAGGCGCGTGGCTCAGTGGTTAGAGCGTCGAGCTTACGATCGCGAGGTTGTGAGTTCG
>NW_026356295.1:0-470 GCF_001194135.2 Octopus bimaculoides | reverse complement strand
TATAAACCTCTTACTTTACAGTTTCAATTTCAACTGTCTTTGAAATGAGGAACTTGCCTCTTACCCTTTTCTTTTTATGGACCACAAGTCCTTTCAATATGAGGCACTCGTCCTCTTACATTTTACCGCCCGACCAGACTCCGTGCTTCACTTAAGCACCTCGCTGGTTCTTCATCGCGCAACTTTCAGTGAGCAGCCATTGTTGCACACCTTTTTTCTTTTCTTCCCTTTCTTCGAGGAAGTGGAAACCTCCTCGACTTTCTCCGTCTCTCCCTCCACTGGGAGAGCGGGGAGAACAACATTTATTAACTGTTCCAGGACCTTACTCTGGTCCTGGGGGTAGTCTTTCTTAATATGACCAGGCTCCAGACACAGGTGACATTTCGGGGGGCGTCCCTCGACTATGACTGGATATCTTTACCTGTCCATCCTTAGAAAATCTGGGAGAACCAGATCTCTGGCTGATTGGG
>NW_026356294.1:0-425 GCF_001194135.2 Octopus bimaculoides | reverse complement strand
GAGGCCAAACATCCCTGAAAGTTTCATTCGAATCCATCCAGCGGTTCTTGCGATATATTGTCCACGGACAAACAAACTAACAAACACGACTGAAACAATACCTCCGCCTTCGCTAAGGCGGAGGTAGTAATAATATATACATAGACCAAACTGTGTTGCTGTGTTTACGTCCACGTAACATAGCGATGTTCGGCAAAAACGGAAAGATAGAATAAGTACTAGGCTTAAGAAATAACTCTTGCGGTCGATGCGTTTGACTAAAACCCTTTAAGGTAGTCAAAAGAATATATATATCTAATATATTTTTCGTTGTATTGTGTATTTCTTTCTTTTTGCATCAGATATTTGTTATTGATCTTCTATAACAATGGAGCTGTATCCCTTAATTTGATGCTTTTGTATATATATATATATATATATATATA
>NW_026356293.1:0-460 GCF_001194135.2 Octopus bimaculoides | reverse complement strand
ATGATTGAAGGGTACTCTTAGATGGGCTGGTGATGCTGCACTGGCATAGGTTACGGTTACGGTCTCACTTGGCTTGCCAGGTCTTCTCAAGCACAGCATGTCTCCAAAGATCTTGGTCACTTGTCATCACCTCGGTGAGGCCCAACTTTCAAAGGTCATGCTTCACCATCTCATCTGAGGTCTTCCTGCATCTACCTCTTCCACAGGTTCCCTCTACTGCTAGGGTGTGATACTTTTTCACACTGCTGTCCTCATCCATATGCAACACATGACCATACTAGCGCAGTCGTCTGTCTTGCACACCGCATCTGATGCTTCTTATGTTCAGCTTTTCTCTCAGGGTGCTTATACTCTGTCGTGTATGCACACTGACATTACACATCCAGCGGAGCGACCGTTGACCAAACACTGTTCAATTTTTTTCTCCGTGTTTTTCTCCTTGTCTCCGTATTCTTTCTGT
>NW_026356292.1:0-506 GCF_001194135.2 Octopus bimaculoides | reverse complement strand
GATCAACTGGAACCCTCGACGTCGTAAGTGACGGAGTGCCAACACACACAACATAATTACCGAACCGTCATCGAAAACTATTAAGAAGATATTATGAAGTTGGTAGAGTCAGAATTGCTTAGGAATCAAATGCAACAGCTAATATCTGTGAGAAGGGAGAATTTATGAGCTGTGCGATGTATTGTAAGTATCGTTTGACTTTAGAATGATAATCAAGCAGGGATTTTATTTGGTGAGTAAAATCCATGAGATGTATTGTAATATTGGTTTCACATGTTGGTATGAAGCCCGTAATTTGGAGGGAAGGAGTAAGTCCATTACATCGATCCCATTGCTTGACTGGTACTTGAAGCGTTTTGTCCGGCGTGGTAACGATTATGCGAGCCCGTTACTTGGAGATATATTATAGCAATGATTTCAAATTTTAGCGCAAGACCAACAGTTTCATGGGAGGGGTAAGTCGATTACATCGACCCCAGTGTTCAATTGGTACTTATTTTATCGAC
>NW_026356291.1:0-329 GCF_001194135.2 Octopus bimaculoides | reverse complement strand
GAACAATATATGCATGTCCGTAGTAAAAGTGTTGTCAAATATATTGTCATTGGTGGATGAGATTTTTGAGTCAAAGAAAGAAATGATTATGATTTTTTGACATTATACCATAAAGTTCATCTTCTGGTAACTTTGGTAACTTGGCCTTACTCGACTTGAAAAAAGTCATCTCCCTAATGTATATTGATATATATGTACAAACGTAAATATATAAATAGATCTACATACTCGTGCATGTATTATGTATTGTGCATGCAATTATAGACATACACACGTGCATTCAACCTTAGTCACATGCCAAACTGTACCATTACGCAAAATACAGTCAT
>NW_026356290.1:0-205 GCF_001194135.2 Octopus bimaculoides | reverse complement strand
CTAAACGCTTTGCAATGTTTGTTTTTGAAAGTAGTGGCTTTCTGATTGCAGCCCCCTCATGAAATCCGGCTTTGTGCAGCTCCAGGCAAACAGTTTTTGTGGAAACTGGGTTCCTGTCCCACGTCGACCAATGCGAAATTTTGCTGATTCTTTTCCTTTCCTTTACCTGGAAAAATTGTACAATCGTTCTGCGGACTCTGGCAAA
>NW_026356289.1:0-392 GCF_001194135.2 Octopus bimaculoides | reverse complement strand
GGTACAATCATAGCTAGGTTAAACAAAAAGAACATTAGGTCAGCTAGAATCAATGAAGTTAAGAATAGTGAATATGGTTATATGAATATAAATAATAATTTAACAAATGCCAATAGTAATATTGCTAATAATTATATAAATAGAAGTAGAAATAACAGTGACAATAGAAATTATGAGGATAATAATTATATGCTTAGTCCTGCCAACCATAATTTTAACCAACAAATAGAATGCAGTAGTATTGATGTTGAGAGTTTAATTGAAGTAGATGATGGGCTCAACTCCAATGAAAATAATGGAAATCAGGGATCTAGTTCATATAATATTAATATGCCTAATGTTGGAGGAATAATTCTAACTGATAGCACATCAAGAAATAATGATGGAAATGA
>NW_026356288.1:0-208 GCF_001194135.2 Octopus bimaculoides | reverse complement strand
ATATATATATACACACACATATATATGTATATATATATTTACATTTGCTTATGGGAAGCGTTTTGATTACACATACACACACACACACACGTATGCATGCATTCATACATTCGTGCACACTTATATACATATATACATACATATATACATGTATGCGTGTGTATATATATGTGTGTGTATATATATGTGTGTGTGTGTATGTATATAT
>NW_026356287.1:0-324 GCF_001194135.2 Octopus bimaculoides | reverse complement strand
CACACACACACACACACACACACACATATATATATATATAATGTTTGCTTTTATGTCAGTTACAGTAAAAATAATTTAACATTAAACTGAAGAATTACTCAATACATTTCGTAGAATAAACATTCATACTTTCTACGAAGAGTGGCGACAATGTCTTCGACGTTTCGGCCTGCGTGCCTTCATTAAAGGCACTGATATTGGATGTTTTTCTTCATAGATATTCTTATTAGGATTAGACAACGCTCAGACACACGCACGCACTTTTATATATGTATATATATATATATAGTATGTACATATATGTGTGTATACATGTATATATAT
>NW_026356286.1:0-333 GCF_001194135.2 Octopus bimaculoides | reverse complement strand
GTAGTTGCCAGGCAAGTAATTTTATCTGAGACCATGTGTTGAAACTAAAATGAATGCCGCATGGAAAACGCACGTTAGCCCCATTCAAAGCTCACACAAAGACTGTTCGTTTCACTTAAACATTATATTTGGTGTCAGAATTTTCATCTCACCAACTGCAACTTGGCCGTTGACACGATTCCACTGCATGCAGTGGAAAATCTTTGTGTTTTTGAATGGTTACTGTATGCAAAAAAATAAAAATGCAAATTTTAGTGGCTGTGTGGTAAGTAACTTGCTTACAAGGGTTCCGGTTGATCCGATCAACGGAACAGCCTGCTCGTCAAATTAACG
>NW_026356285.1:0-328 GCF_001194135.2 Octopus bimaculoides | reverse complement strand
TCTATTCTGGCATGACACTTCTTATTTACGACCCACCACTGAGATAGGCAAACACAGCTCATACATAGCTATCCCTTACGACATTTAAGATCTCTGTATCTATTCTATTTATCACTTTATCTTCTGCTACATTCAGATTGTTCCTCACCACCCTTCACCAACCCATCGAAATAGCTTAGATGTAGCTTACTTTTTATTTTTTATATTTTATTTTATCTACTTTTTAATTTTTATTTTTTATTTTTTATTTTTTATTTTATTTTAAGTTTTATTTTTATTTTTATTTTAAATTTATTCTTACTTTTTTACATGAATATCTGTGTATGTC
>NW_026356284.1:0-824 GCF_001194135.2 Octopus bimaculoides | reverse complement strand
TATATATTTATTTATACTACCCGTGGCGATGGGTACATTGTCACCGATCTCTATATTTCATTTCCCGCATGCACGCTTTTTTATATATGTGGATTTTGTAGACTACACAGCATAGTGCGGTCTGTTGGTTACAGTCTGTTAGAAAGACGGCACCATGACGCAATTCACTCTGAGAGACATTTGGAAACGATATGCTGTACTTCTTGGCATACACGCCGGAAGTTCCAGCACAAATATTTTAGAGAGTTTGAGTGTGAGGACAACGCAGAGGTTCCGGAAAGAGCTGGAGGAGTTTAATTGTGTTTTCAAAGGGACGGAACACGGAAACTCAATGTGATCGTTCTGATAAGAAAAGAACTCCTGAATTTGTTGCTGAGATCCAGGTCATGGTTGACAACCATCCCTCTAAATCAATCATGTCCATGGCCAAGGACATAGAAGTGTCTAAGTTTCAGGCAGGTAGCGCATGAAGACATTCGGTATGTTATTGAGCAAATTTACTCTTTAATATTTCAATATATAGTTATGTAAGGCGGCGAGCTGGCAGAAAATTTAACACGCCGTGTCGACTTTATCTTTCGAAAAACTAAGTACCAGTTGCGTACTGGTTTCGATCTAATCAACTGGACACTTCCCCCAGAAAAAATTCGGGCCTTGTGTCTAGAGTAGAAAAGAATATGTTTTTATGTAATTTTGGTAAATATATCCGTTAAAATGAGATGACAGTGTTACTTTCATTTTTGCCTAATTTCGACGACATTTTATTCATTGCATCGTCTTTGTGTGTGTGTGTGTGTGTGTGTGTGTGTGTGTGTGTGTGTGTG
>NW_026356283.1:0-317 GCF_001194135.2 Octopus bimaculoides | reverse complement strand
AAACCCGAGGAATTTGAGGGGCTGGAAGTGCTGCCTCTCCCAGCCTATGGTCCAAACCTTGCACCACCAGATTACTACCTTTTCCGAGCTATGGCTCATTCCCTAGATAGATGAGGTTGAAGACGGATGCAGGGAGGTTTTGCCGCTAAACCAGTAGAATCGAGCTTCTGGCACAACGGCAACAGACAACAGAATATGATGGGGTATATTCTGAGGAATAAACACTTTTCATTTGCAATGTGTTTGGACTATTAATTAAAATTTGAAATACCAAAAAATGTTTATGTATGTATGTATGTATGTATGTATGTATGTAT
>NW_026356282.1:0-497 GCF_001194135.2 Octopus bimaculoides | reverse complement strand
ATGTGTGTGTTTCAAGCGAGGGTGGTTTAGTATATACATATAGGCGAATGCACGGATTGGTGTGATTGCGCGAACACTATAGACTTTTCTACCCCCTCCCCTTACTTAGTGGTCTATTAGCTCTTTTGTCTTAATAACGGTCAACCACACAGTAATTTCCCTTTGTTTGATGGTCATTTTTCACAGGAATTCTCAATGGCCGGATAATTGAAGAGATGTTGGTATGGGTTCCCACCCTGGCATCCGAAACTTCATCATGGCTGCCGAATAAGTGTCACATATTTTTACAGATAAATTCCTCTATTTACATAACATCGAGGTCTCTTTCTTTCTTTTGTTGTCCTTTCTATCAATATATATATATATGTATGTATATATATGTGTGTGTGTATATGTATGTATGTGAGTGTATTTGTGTTGTGGGTATATGTGTGCCTATATATGTGCATTCTATGGCGTACATGGAGGCTATGGTTTTGGTTCCCGCAATGAGGAGG
>NW_026356281.1:0-399 GCF_001194135.2 Octopus bimaculoides | reverse complement strand
TATATATACACACACACATACGCACATAGTTGATAATAGTAAACACTGTGTATGATGTATGTGTTTATATGGGTGTGTTTTGAACTTATACACACATAACACACAAGTATAACCTCGCCATATACACACGTTTCTATGTCTTTTACATACATAACTGGATGGCATTCACATACACGTAGATATACAAACCGAAGACAATATGATCTGTAATGTGCGCTTGTCATACACACCCAGCACGCACTCATAAACCGTGTACGCGCACACACGTGTATGCATACTGTATATTATATGTATATGTGTGTGTGTGATAATATGCATTAATTTATATATGTATGTGTGTATACAAACATACATACGTATATATATATATATATAATACAAAGAATATATATACATGTA
>NW_026356280.1:0-890 GCF_001194135.2 Octopus bimaculoides | reverse complement strand
AGAAAGAAAGAAAGAAAGAAAGAAAGAAAGTAAGAAAGTAAGAAAGAAAGGAGGTCTTTGTTCCGTTTTTCTTTTTCCTTTTTTTCTATGAGATGACTTTTATTGTATTTTTATGGTGAATTGTTCTTCTTTCCTGTTCTTCTTCCTGTCTTACCATGTTTTCTTTCAGAACGTAGCCATCCAGTCTTTAACTTCATCCAGAACAAGCAATTTTGTATATCACCTGCAACTGTCAATATTCGGGGATTATCATGTAGCTGTCTTCTAGAGAAATTTACAGCATCATTTTATGAACGTCCTACTTTTGTATCCGAGGAATCGCATTTGATGAATAATATTGCGACTGTGCAAAGGATATTACGTTACGTCAAGATAAAGGGGAAAAGAATATAAACTTTCACCTCTCTTCGATCACCATGCAGCGTCGGTTTACAATCAGTTTCTATCAGGAAAACTGCTACTTTGCTCGTTATTTTTATTCCAGTTCTTGTTGTATATTAACATAAAATGCTGTCCGCCAACAAATACACGATTTCAGGTTTTATTCCCGCTTTGGAACAGAATTTGAATCTCGTCAATATGCCTTTCAATCATATCGCAAACAGAGGCGGTTGTCAATAAAATAAGGAAAGGAAATAGTTATATAAATATATTGGGCACACCGGCGTCGTTGTTCATATAACACTTCCTCTGATAGACTACCTTTTACAGAAGTGGCTCTGTAATAAGAAGCTTGTTTCCCAGCTACATGATTGAGTTCAATTCCACTATATGGCACATTAGGCAAGTGCCTTCTACTACAATCTTGGGCCGACCAAAACCTTGTGAGTGGATTTGATAGACAGAAACTGACAGAAGCCTGTCGTATACATGCGTGTGTGTGTGTGTGT
>NW_026356279.1:0-299 GCF_001194135.2 Octopus bimaculoides | reverse complement strand
CTTCTTCTTCTTCTTCTTCTTCTTCTTCTTCTCCTTCTTATTCTTTTTCTTCTTCTTCTTCTTCCTCTCCTTCTTCTTCTACTTCCTCTTCTTCTTCTTCTTCTTCTTCTTCTCCTCCTACTTCTTCTTCTTCTTCTTCTTCTTCTTCTTCTCCTTCTTCTTCTTCTTCTTCTTCTTCTTCTTCTTCTTCTTCTCCTTCTTCTCCTTCTTCTTCTTCTGCTTCTTCTTCTTCTTCTTCTTCCACTTCTCCCTCTTGTTCTTCTTCTTCTTCTTCTTCTTCTTCTTCTTCTTCTTCTTCT
>NW_026356278.1:172-292 GCF_001194135.2 Octopus bimaculoides | reverse complement strand
GACGTTAACGTAGATTATGATAATGCCGATAGTAATAATGATGATGATGATGTGTACATGATAACCATGGCGATAGCGATGATGATGATGATGATGATGATGATGATGATGATGATGATG
>NW_026356278.1:0-162 GCF_001194135.2 Octopus bimaculoides | reverse complement strand
TGATGATGATGATGATGATGATGATGATGATGATGATGATGATGGTTTCTACTATTAAACGTGAAGATGTTGTCTTAAGTGTTTTTAAAGTGTTGTGACTGGTCGTATCAGTATTGATTAGAAATAGAGCAACATATATGTATGTATGTATGTATGTATGTA
>NW_026356277.1:0-341 GCF_001194135.2 Octopus bimaculoides | reverse complement strand
CACTTTTGCTGGTCATTCCTCTTATTTTTGTATGTAATATATATATATATGTACCAATGGTAGTTTCTTGAATCCAAGAAAGACCATTCTGCAATTTCAAGCTAAATAACCTGCTTGGCAGTTGTTTATAGTAATCAAATGCTTGTGCTGTACATAAGCCCAGTCCCTCTATCAAATTGACACATTCCTTTACAGGTGCATGGTGTGTCAGATGTTGAAGTGATTGCAGAGCAACATGGGATGAAATATTTTTGCTTAAAAATAAAATGAGTTGCCCAGTCAAAGAATTGAACCCATAATCTCATGCTCAGAAGTGCAGCACCTTAACCATTAGGCCCACA
>NW_026356276.1:0-713 GCF_001194135.2 Octopus bimaculoides | reverse complement strand
TATGGCACACTTAGTTTCCGTTAGTTACCGTTGGTTTCCGATAGTTTCCGGAAGTTTCCGCTATTTCCCGTTACTTTCCGTTAGTTTCCGTTACATTCCGTTAGATTCCGTTAGTTTCCATTAGTCTCCGTTATATTCCGGTATTTTCCGTTACTTTCCACTAGTTTCCGTTAGTTTCCGTTACTCTCCGTTTTTTGCCGCTACTTTCCGTTACTCTCCGTTAGTTTCTGTTACTTTCCGTCAGTTTACGTTAGTTTCTGTTCCTTTTCGTTAACTTCCGTTAATTTCCGTTAGTTTCCGTTAGTTTCCGTTAGTTTCTGTTAGTTTTCGTTACTTTCTGTTACTTCCCGCTAGTTTCCGTTAGTTTCCGTTAGTTGCAGTTAGTTTCCGTTGGTTTCCGTTAGTTGCAGTTAGTTTCCGTTGGTTTCCGTTAGTTTCCGTTACTTTTCGTTAGTTTCCATAAATTTCCCGTTAGTTTCCGTTAGTTTCCTTTAGTTCCCGTTAGTTTCCGTTAGTTTCCGTTAGTTTCCGTTACTTTCCGTTAGTTTCCGTTACTTTCCGTTACTCTCCGTTACTTTCCGTTAGGTTCCGTTAGTTTACGTTAGTTTCCGTTACCCTCCGTTAGTTTCCGTTGCTTCCCGTTAGTTTCCGTCAGTTTCCATTCGTTTCCCTTAGTTTCCGTTACTTTCCGTTACTTTCCGTTACTTTCCGTT
>NW_026356275.1:3561-4194 GCF_001194135.2 Octopus bimaculoides | reverse complement strand
ATATATATATATATATATACATTTTCCATCTGTTATTTGTTTCATGATCATTATTGAAATTTCCAGTATGTTTTACCATGTTCCACTGTATTGACATTTCGAGGTCATGTGACCCTATCATGATGATGCGCAGACTCAGATTGAATCAAGCCGTACGTCTGCTGATACACTGCATCGGTAAATTATCGTTGCCGTAGGACTTTTAGAAAGAAAGTAACGTCTACCAAAGTACTGTTAATGGAATCCGTTTAGTCCGGTCTCATCATGTTATCTGGTATTAAAGAATCTGGTATCTTTATGAATTACTATTAACGCCATCGCTCGGCGTTATTTTCGTATGAGTGTATGTAGGTATGAGAGGCGCAATAGCCCAGTGGTTAGGGCAGCGGACTCGCGGTCATAGGATCGCGCTTTCGATTCCCAGACCAGGCGTTGTGAGTATTTATTGAGCGAAAAACACCTAAAGCTCCCCGAGGCTCCGGCAGGGGATGGTGGCGAACCCTGCTGTACTCTTTCACCACAACTTTCTCTCGCTCTTTCTTCCTGTTTCTGTTGTGCCTGTAATTCAAAGGGTCAGCCTTGTCACACTCTGTGTCACGCTGAATATCCTCGAGAACTACGTTAAGGGTACAC
>NW_026356275.1:0-3551 GCF_001194135.2 Octopus bimaculoides | reverse complement strand
TCAAAGGGTCAGCCTTGTCACACTCTGTGTCACGCTGAATATCCTCGAGAACTACGTTAAGGGTACACGTGTCTGTGGAGTGCTCAGCCACTTGCACGTTAATTTCACGAGCAGGCTGTTTCGTTGATCGGATCAACTGGAACCCTCGACGTCGTAAGCGACTGAGTGCCAACAACAATGTAGGTATGAAGGCACATGGCCTAGTCGTTAAGTCGTTGCATCCACGATTGCAAGAGGGTGATTTCGATTCCATGACTGGGTAATGCATTATTTAGTAGTTAAGGTACTGCACTGATGATCGCAGGATTCTGGTTTCGATTCCTGGACTGGTTAATGCGTTACCTTTGTAGTCGGAGTGTTGCATTCACGATTCGGGAGATTGTTGTTTCGATTTCCGGACTGGATAGTGAGTTACATTAGTAGTTAGGGGGTGTTACACGCACGATGGCAGGGTGGCGGTTTCGATTCTCGGATGGGGTAGTACGTTGCATTAATACTAAGGGTGTTGCACACTCACGATTGCGGGATTGAGGTTTCGATTCCAAGACTGGATAGTGCGTTGTGTCCTTGAGCAAAACACTTCATTAGACGTTGCTCCACTCCACTCAGCTGTAAATGAGTTACCACGCGATGGACTGTCGTCTCGTTGGGGGTGGGCGAGGTTGTGTTCTAGGTCACTTATACGCTATGGAAACCAGTTAACGGACTCGAAACAATGATGTCCAGAAATTGATAATGATGATATGAAGGCACTCTTCTGGTCACTTCTGATAAATCTTCCTGGTGTTAGTATATTCTTTTATTTTTATATCTTTTACTTATTACAGTTATGGGACTGCAGCCATGCTGGAGCACTACATTGAAGGGTTTTTTTTGTTGGACTAATCGAGCTCAATACTTATTATTTTATTATTTTGTCTGGTAGGGCGTCGAGCTGGCAGAAACGTTAGCACGCCGGGCGAAATGCTTAGCGGTATTTCGACTTAATCCCTTTGTCTGTCCTTGTTTGTCCCCTCTATGTTTACCCCCTTGTGGGCAATAAAGAAATAAGAAACGTTAGCACGCCGGGCTAGAAAGAAAGAAATAATGAAAGAGAAAGAGAAAGGGAGAGAGAGGAAGAGAGAGGAAGAGAGAGACCGATAATGTGTGTGTGTGTGTTTGGAAAAGTATATCCCCACCCTCGAGAACAACATGAAGGATACTCAGAAAGCCTCTACATGGCTCTGACTGAAAAGGGATGATCAGAATGGCGTCAGCAGAATGTTGCCTGGATACAGGTCTAAGCTTCATCATCCTAAGTCAGGTCGCCTGCCTGAGGAAGTATGTCGTATGGTACGAAACAGCTAATGATCCCTGGATTCAACGCTAACGATGCGTCCAACTATTACACATGTAGATGTATATTGAACTAGTACTGTATATAATCTGCATTAGTCGATAGAAATTGTATTATGGAAAATACTTTTCTTGGATATCAAAATCAGCTCAAGAATAAAAAATAATACTTCATATACAACTTGTTTAGATAATGCATTTCCTGCACATAACCTTCTCCTTTGAACTGAAATAAGGAGGGACGAATATTTAGGAAGTACTTCGGATCTTATCTTTAAAAAATTCGAATTTATCTGTAGATTATATTCAGAGATTTTACAACGATATGAAAGAAAGATTTCTTCATCTTTATTCAAAGGAGTTTTACATTTTCGTTTCTGAATATTTAGCTAAAGTTATTTAAAAATATTCATATATTGATTCAGTGTATATCCATTAATTTAACTAGAGTTTCTATGGTGGTACTATCTAGCCTGTAGAAAAGAGAGCCTCGATATCGATATCATATCATAATTGAGGATTTTCAAATGTAAGTGATAGTACACGCATACAGCAGGCATGGTTACGAGGTTAAGAAGCTCGCTTTGCAACCGTGTAATTTCGAGTTCAGCCTAACTGTGCAGCATTTGGAACAAACCTCTTCTTCTATAGCCCTGGGCCAAGCAATGCCTTGTGAGTGAATTTGTTTGACGGAAACTGTGTGAAAGCGTATTGAATATGCTCCTGTATAATAATAATAATAATAATAATAATAATAATAATAATAATAATAATAATAATAATAATAACTCGAAAAATAAGAGGTGTTACCTTAGTTCACTGGTAGTGAACAGCTGACATTGTAGTACATCTCCAGCATTAGAAGCTGTGCAAAGGGGGGTCGAGGTAATGGACTTGTCCCTTACCACAAAAATTTCACACCTTGTACCTTTAGTAGAAAGGATTATCATTATTATTGTTGTTGTTGTTCAATAAGGCGACGAGCTGGCAGAATGGTTAGCACGCCAGGCGAAATTCTTATCGGTATTTCGTCTGCCGCTACGTTCTGAGTTCAAATGCCGCCGGGGTCGACTTCGCATTTCATCCCTTCCGGGTCGATAAATTAAGCACTGGGGTTGATGTAATCTATTTAATCCCTTCCCCCAAATTTGAGGCCTTGTGCTTCCAGTAGAAAGAATTATAATTGTTATGCTGGCACTCCGTCGCTTACGACTTCGAGGGTTCCAGTTGATCCGATCAATGGAACAGCCTGCTCGTGAAATTAACGTGCAAGTGGCTGAGCACTCCACAGACACGTGTACCCTTAACGTAGTTCTCGAGGATATTCAGCGTGACACAGTGTGACAAGGCTGACCCTTTGAATTACAAGCACAACAGAAACAGGAAGTAAGAGTGAGAGAAAGTTGTGGTGAAAGAGTACAGCAGGGTTCGCCACCATACCCTGCCGGAGCCTCGTGGAGTTTAGGTGTTTTCGCTCAATAAACACTCACAACGCCCGGTGTAGGAATCGGAACCGCGACCCTATGACCGCGCGTCCGCTGCCCTAACCACTGAGCCATTGCGCCTCCACATTATTGTTATATTATTATTATAATTTGCAAGTGCCATAATAAATATCAGTTCAAAATAATAGCAAATATTTTTCTTTCATCCCCAGCAATAAGGATAAAGGAGGGAAAATATCTAAGAGGAGTGTTCGTTCTACGTGCTAAATATACTGGGACGCTAAGATACTGTACATGTTATACAATAAAGGTTGGTTTCATCTCCCTATATAACACATGTCTATGTTATATAACTCTATCGTACCTTTATTGTGAGCATGTAAGCGCTCTTCTGATATAGTTTCCTCGACTTCAATTGCGTGTACATATCTTTGGATGTTTGCTTGTGCCAGTGTACGGAGGCGCATATATGCTACACACAAACAAACATACACACGTACATACACGCACACACAGTCACACACGCGTATATGCACATGCCCATACGGGTGACTGAACAAACGAAAGCCGGTAGCAGTTGTAACACCTAGTTGTAGTCACGTATTTCATAACTGCTTGACTCGGCTCCACAACAATAGTTAAAGTTTTATTGGCATATATACATGTGTGTGTGTATCTGTGTGTGTGTGCGTCTCTCTCTCTCTCTCTCTCTCTCTCTCTCTGTGCCTGTCTATCTATCTATCTATCTATCTATCTATCTATCTATCTATC
>NW_026356274.1:0-378 GCF_001194135.2 Octopus bimaculoides | reverse complement strand
CTAAAGGTGGTACTCCAACATGGCCGCAGTCAAATGACTGAAACAAGTAAAAAACTAAAAGAGTAAATATCACACACGCACACAGATATATGAATCAATGAATATACACAAACACTTGCATGCATAATTGCACCCCAAAATGTATACATATGTGGACGTACATACGTACAAATTCTCACATAGAAGAATACTGCTTCGCTATTCAGGAATACATTTTTCAACTGTATACAGTTGTCCTATGTGCAACACGATTATGCTGTATGAGAACCAACATTTATAAGCAATCTTAGTATCATGCAAAAACCATCAATCAAATTGCTATTTTTCACTTATGTTTACTCAATCACTGAATATTGGTGGTCCACTTGCATATACAAC
>NW_026356273.1:0-505 GCF_001194135.2 Octopus bimaculoides | reverse complement strand
TCCTTAAGATGTGCGTTGTGCCCAATAAGGCTGCTTTTTGCAAGACATCAGTCTTGCATGGAATTTCCAGTTGCCTTGAGAAGTCTTGAAGTTTCAATGGCATTGAGCCCAACTCTCCGATTACCAGTGGTATCACTTTTACATTAACCTCTCGAATTCCATACAGTCTTGCCATTTCCACTTTCAATTCGGAGTACTTGATGATTTTTTTCAACCTCTTTACTCACAACATCCATGTCATTTGGTATGGCTACATCAATGATCTGACAGTATTTGTCTCTCACCAAGCTATTTAACAAGCTGCTTCTCTTTCTCCTACTCTCAAGACGGTTACAAAACTAGTGATTGTGGGAGCACTTGAAATGACCAGTAAAGGAACTAAAAATTAGTTGAGAATGACTCCTGCATTACCATTCATGCAGGGAGCGCAAAAGATAGTATTATAGTTCCAGAGTTGGTGCAAAGAACGCGGGATCACACACCTGACAGGGGCACCTTACCACCC
>NW_026356272.1:374-748 GCF_001194135.2 Octopus bimaculoides | reverse complement strand
TTCTATTTTTAGTATTATACGCTGGTGCTGTTGTTAATATTTTCCAATTTGAATTATTGTTAATTCTCCAGTCCTTGAGTTCCCATATAGCTACTCAAAACTGTAGAATTTCTCCTATTTCTGTTTTTAAATGTATAGTTATGATAATTAAGTCTCTGTTTCATATTGTTTTTATCACACCCACATATACCTTGCTGTCATATCGTGTACTTACTATACATTGCTATACTACCTCCTTTCTAATGCAGCTATTAGTAAATACACAATTATTACTTATTCTACAATCACATGTTCTGTGTATCTGTATAGGGTTTATGTTATTGGGGTTGACAGTTATTATATTATTAGTTCTGTGGCTATTGTTGATCCCAATA
>NW_026356272.1:151-364 GCF_001194135.2 Octopus bimaculoides | reverse complement strand
CTATTGTTGATCCCAATAATGTTATTATTGCTTATACTATTGTGATCATTGATATTAGTATTATTACTATTATTATTATTATTAATACTATCATTATTATTGTTATTATTATTACTATTATTACTTGTTAGGGTAATTTTATTCTTGCTATTATTATTTACACATCCATTGTTGTTGTTGTTGTTATTATTATTATTATTATTATTATTATTA
>NW_026356272.1:0-136 GCF_001194135.2 Octopus bimaculoides | reverse complement strand
TTATTATTATTATTATTATTATTATTGTTGCTGTTGTTGTTGCTGTTGTTATTGTTATTATTATTATTGTTATCACCAATCACACCATTTCTATTATTATTATTACTATTATTATTATTATTATTATTATTATTAT
>NW_026356271.1:0-327 GCF_001194135.2 Octopus bimaculoides | reverse complement strand
ATATATGTATGTATATATGTATGTATGTATGTATGTATGTATGTATGTAGGTTGTACACGTGTGTATGAATGTGCTTGCGTGTCTGTATGCTGCTTTGTCGAGGTGAGAATATGAATGTGTGCATATTTTCGTTTCAGTTTATCTTATACACCTGGCTAAATGAACAAGGAAATGTTTAACCGAATACCAGTTTTAACCGTCGCTCATTCTTTGCGTCTATCTCTCATTCCCCCTCACACATACATACACACACGCACACACACTCTCTCTCTCTCTCTTTCGTTTTCTCCCTCTCTCTCTCTCTCTCTCTCTCTCTCTCTCTCTCT
>NW_026356270.1:0-678 GCF_001194135.2 Octopus bimaculoides | reverse complement strand
AAAGTTTAATCTATGACATTGTATGTATCACTTTCTCTCTCTGTTGAGCGTGTGTGTAAGAACACTATTCCAGGTAGAAGGGAAGAAATATAAAAGTTGCTAGAAACAACAGCCAAATCTCCCTTAAATCACACAAAGTAAACGGAATTTAAAAAATCTAATTACTGCACTGGAGAGTTCACATCGAGAAAATTCCATTGATGTAAAATTTTTTACGAAAAAGTGGAAAATGTGGATTTCTATAAACTTTTAAAAAGGCTTCACACAGACACACAACTTCAGCTTTATATATTAAGATATATTTTTTTAAATATAAAAAATAAAAATAAGAATATTAAAAAATAAAAAAATAAGAATAATGAGTGGAAATGAAACTGGTGTGTTAGATAATAAGGCACATGAATTCACATAAAGAATCTTGCAAACCAGATACAAAAATGAAGTTGTACATTTGTTTTAATTAATGTTAATGCATTTTCTCAAAGCTAAAATTTTACAAAAAATTATATAAAAGAATGACCAGTGGGAAAATTATGTAATTATTAATGTAATATTCATGGTTGGAAGTACCTAAAGTTAACAATATTATGAAATGTACTGAGCATGCCATGCGAGCTACCCTGTTGGGAAACTCACTAACCACTATCCTCTGCTGCTACACCTCACACAATGAACTAC
>NW_026356269.1:0-787 GCF_001194135.2 Octopus bimaculoides | reverse complement strand
GTTCGGCATCCCTATGCACCGTTCGAGCGGAATTCGAACGAACAAGCGTCCTTTCGACCTTCGTCTGCGCCGTTCGAGCGGAATTCAAACGTACGTGCGTCCATTCAGCCTTACTCTGAGCATTCCGAGCAGAATTCGAACGTACGTGCGTTCGATCGGCCTTCCTCTGCGCCGTTCGAGAATATTCGAACGTACGGCCGTCCATTCGGCCTCCTTCTGAGCCGTTGGAGCGGAATTCGAACGTACGTGCGTCCGTTAGCCCGCCCTTGGCACCGTTCGATTGGAATTGGAACGTACGTGCGTCCGTTCGGCCTCCATTTGCACCGTTTGACCTGAATTCGAAAGTACGTGCATCCGTTCGGCCTTCCTCTGCGCCGTTCGATCGGACTTCGAACGTACGTTCGTCCGTTCGGCCTTCCTCTGCAGCGTTCGAGCGCAATTCGAACGTACGTGCGTCCCTTCGGCCTCCCTCTGAGCCGTTCGAGCGGAATTCGAAAATACTTGCGTCCGTTCGACCACCCTTGGCACCGTTCGAGCAGAATTCGAACGTACGTACGTCCGTTCGGCCTCCCTATGCACCGTTTGAGCTGAATTCGAATGGACGCGCGGCGGTTCGGCCAACCTATTCGCCGTTGGAGCGGAATTCGAACGTACGTTCGTCCGTTCGGAATTCCTCTGCGCCGTTCGAGCGAAATTCGAAAGTACATGCGTCCATTTGGTCACCTTCTGAGCCGTTGGAGCGGAATTCGAAAATACGTGCGTCCGTTAACCCTCCCTTGGCGCCGTT
>NW_026356268.1:0-251 GCF_001194135.2 Octopus bimaculoides | reverse complement strand
TATTATTATTATTATTATTATTATTATTATTGTTGTTGTTGGTGTTGTTGCTCTTATTATTGTTATTAGTAGGTAATTATAGTAGCGGTATTAGCAGTAATACGTAAACTCTAGGAATGGTTTTACGTACGCCATGATCTTTCCTCTATCAGGTTAAGATTTGTGTTTCGGGCATTTGTATGTACCTGAATGTGTCCCTGCATGTGTGCGTGTGTGTTTATATATATATATAAACACACACGCACACATGC
>NW_026356267.1:0-203 GCF_001194135.2 Octopus bimaculoides | reverse complement strand
GTGTGTGTGTGTGTGTAATATGTATGTAATTTTGAATATGTGTGTGTGTGTCTTCTTTCCCAAATAATTCCCATCAAATAGGCAAACTTAGAAAATCTATTTTCAGATCAACCTAATAGATTTTCTTTTCATAACCAATTTCAATGTTTCTTCTCTTGTTATTTAGGTTTCCAAGTTTTTAATTTTCTTTTTTCCTTGTTTTT
>NW_026356266.1:0-308 GCF_001194135.2 Octopus bimaculoides | reverse complement strand
TCTCTCTCTCTCTCTCTCTTTGGCGCTGTTAATCAGTCGTTTTTACCTTTCTATCTACCTTGCTTTTTTACTCAATCATTTTCTAGTCATCTTCGCTTTAAGTCATGTTGCTATTATTAGTTGTGTTACGTCATCGGAGATGAGATACTTGAGTTTGCCTTCGCCACGTTCTTATTAGCAGTCTTTTATCCCTTCACCTCTTCCTTCTCCTTACCCTCCTTCTCCTCACACTCCTTTCACTCGCCCTCTTTCCACTCACCCTCCTCCTTCACCCCGCCATCCTCCTTCTCCCCACCCTCCTCCTTCTC
>NW_026356265.1:0-255 GCF_001194135.2 Octopus bimaculoides | reverse complement strand
AGGCAGATAGATATATATTTAATAATTAATAAAAATCAGAGTAGGAAAAAATGCTTAGAAATTTTTACTACCAGTGGCCTAGCATGCAAAAAACTAGTCAATAGACTATATATTATTCATATAAATACAGTGTACACATAAGAGATGACCATTATAGGACGACTAGCACTGATATTTATTAATTATTGATAATTTTTGACAAATTTTCGAAGCAAGTCGGCATTATTTTTTATTTGCTGCCAACAAAAAACTGCA
>NW_026356264.1:0-581 GCF_001194135.2 Octopus bimaculoides | reverse complement strand
TAGTAGTAGTAGCAGTTGTTGTTGTTGTTGATGTTGTTGTTTTTGTTGTTGTAGATTTTCTCTCCCAATCCAATTTTATTTCGTCTTCTAGCATGAGCTCATAGGTGACTATAGAAACTGAGATTTGAAAAATTTGGCGATTTTCTCTGCACAGGATCGTTCAGGATTTTTCAACAATGGTGGCTAGCCTATACTTCCTCGTCTGAAGTTTTTAATACTTTTTCCTGTCTCGTTCACTGAATTTTCAGCCCAGTTGATAAATCTGTCATTTTCTCTGCCTTTACAATGGTTTCTTAGCCTGAGGAGTGAAAAGACTTTTGATGAGAAGAGAGCTGATGTGAAGCTTTCGCCTTGACTCACGGCAGTTTTTTTCTAAAATCATGTTTATGCAGATAAATTTGATACTACTGATCCCTTCATGTTCTCACGAGGAGTGCAGATTTCGGCAATAAATCTGACGGAATGCCAAGTGTCTGAATTATTTACCACGACATTTTACGGCATATGGTGTCAAGAAGTTTTGTCAAATTGAAGAAGAAAAGGTAATACAGTTCTATATTTAAGAGATGAGGAATTATGTA
>NW_026356263.1:0-539 GCF_001194135.2 Octopus bimaculoides | reverse complement strand
TCCTAGCATTTTATCGTTTTGTATTTTTTATTAAGTTTGTTGTAGTTTTCGCTGTCTATACGTATACACACATATAAAGATACACACACACACACACGCACACACACAAATACACAAACACACACTCATATATATGTATATATATATAATTTTTAAGTATGTATATATGTATGTGTATGCAAGCACATATACATATTCATATAAATATACAAATTTACGTAGCTGATGTTGTCTGACTCGATGAGACAGGCTAATGAAAAATGAAAGGTAAAACACAACATAATGCAATATACCATAATATATGATATATTTCAATATGATATAATGGTGAAATAAAAGCCAAGCAAAACGTTATCCTCCAAAGACTTACTGTTTGATCTTTCTCCAAAAAGAAGCTCGCCAATTCTTCCTTGATTTTTTCCAACTTTTTGGACAGGTAAATGGAAGGAATTGAAAGAGGAATAGAACATGAATAAAATAATGTGAACATTTGTACATTCACAAAGAAATAGGAATACACATACATACATACATATATA
>NW_026356262.1:0-202 GCF_001194135.2 Octopus bimaculoides | reverse complement strand
TGTATATATTTATATATGTATATATATATATATATTTATATATGTATATAGATATATAGATATTTATATATGTATATAGATATATATATATTTATGTATATATATATTTTTTATATATGTACATACATTTATATATGTATATGCATATACATATATGACATATATATATGTATGTATGTTACAAGATATATATATATATATA
>NW_026356261.1:3098-4265 GCF_001194135.2 Octopus bimaculoides | reverse complement strand
GATAGATAGATAGATAGATAGATAGATACATACATACATACATAGACAGAAAGACAGACAGACAGACAGATAAGTAGATAAATAGATATACAGATAGATATATAGGTAGATAGATAGATAAATTGATAGAGAGAGAGGGGTGGGGTAAAACTGCAGCAAAACCTAATGAAAATAAGATGCAGTTCAATGGTGAAAAGATCCAAGCAACTCACTGACAGCCCACAAGCAGACTACAATTAAAATACACAGGACCAGTGGGTAGGGCACTTCCAGGGCGAGAGTCAGTGCATGACCTGGGAGGAATCCATATGAGTAGTGGTGCAACATTCCTTATGCATATTACCAAGGTGACAACACTGTGCAATTGAATAAATGAATGGATTCTGAGATCCTTCAGAACCAGGAAGAAGGAGACCATGCCACTTCTATGGAGAACTTTTGTTCTCACTCATCTGGATTACTGCTCCTAGATGCAATCACTGCGGAGTGTCTAACTGGAGGTGGAACTTGAGGCCACTATACAGAGAAGATTCACTTGGTGTAACAGGAGAGCTACTTGCAGAGGCTGAAGAAACTGAAATTCTACTCCCCAAACCAGTGTTTCTCAACCAGGGTTCCCTGAAACCCCAGGGTTCTGCAAAAGGTTCCTAGAGGTTCCATGAGAAAGAGTGAGTTAAGCTAATGCTAATTTCATGATGGTAATATTACTATACATGCACAACATATTATTGGTTATTGTAATATTGTAATATAGACATCATCCTATCTAACCTATTATGTTATCAAAATAATATATAATTAATAATTTATGTATGTGATATATATATATATAAATATATAATCATAAATATACAGGGATTAGCAATTGAGTTGCTTCTCCAACATACTGAAAATTTAGAAATAGCAGTCAAAGAACTACTGATTCCAAACTACAAATTTTTCTCTAAAGCGGATGGCGATATTTATGGCACACATAGAACAAAAAACCGGAGGGAAAAGCGTAAACAAACCAAGCCTTTAGTTAATTGGATACGAATCGTTTCATGGTTAAGTGAATGGAAATTTCACTATTCCAATCTTCAGCCCAAATATTCTGATAAATTTGAAAGTGTCTCTAAAAAAATTCACGGTAATCTTTGGCCATGCGACACCAAAAATCAACGATAA
>NW_026356261.1:0-893 GCF_001194135.2 Octopus bimaculoides | reverse complement strand
TATATATATATATATATATATATATATGATATTTACTACATGAACTATGATGAAAACAATAATGGAAAGATATGGTATACCATTTTTCTTTGTGCAGGGGTAATTTATTTTCTGGCTTATGCAAGGGTAAAAAGGTTGAGAAACACTGCCCTAAACAGAAGGTCTGAAAGGTATGCAATGATATACAAATGGGAGGTTCTGGATGGTCTAGCTTCCAACTTTAAAATTGAAAGCTATGCCAATCATCCAGCTGGATAAAACTGCATAATAGCAAAGCTCCGGACTTCTCCATTCAGAATAATGATCCAATACTGTAACAACTTGGGTTTCAAGGATCCACAAATATTCCCCATTCTGCCAAACAGTCTCACAAATTTGCGAGGAATAGATGTGGAGGTCTTGAAAGAGTGCCTGGATAAATTTTCATCTGAGACCACAGTCAATCCCAAATCAAGGCAGGAGACACAGGGAAGAGCAGTTCTGTCCAACTCACAACTTCATCAGAAACAATACAGAAAAGAAACTCAATCACATTGAAAGGTGGTGCTCCAGCAAGGTCCCGGCCTCTGTCTAAAACTAGTAAATAAGAATTAGATAGACACACACGCACACACACACACACACACACACACACACACACACACACACACACATATATATGAATGTAAGTTGGTATATATATTTTTTTATGGATGTATGTGTATATGTGTGTGTGTGTGTGTGTGCGTGCGTACGTGTCTATCTAATTCTTATTTACTAGTTTTAGACAGAGGCTGGGACCTTGCTGGAGCACCACCTTTCAATGTGATTGAGTTTCTTTTCTGATGAAGTTGTGAGTTGGACAGAACTGTTCTTCCCTGTGTCTCCTGCCTTGATTAACGACTTTATATCAT
>NW_026356260.1:0-264 GCF_001194135.2 Octopus bimaculoides | reverse complement strand
CATTTATTCCCCGGTCTGCCAACTGGATAATAAGACATCATCTGATTCAGACGATCTACACCACCCATGTACCTATTATAATCGAGGTTCACAAATGGCGTGCCATTTTCATCTACATGTGGCCGTGCACAGGTAGACAGAAAATTAATCTGCCTCTTATCTCTGTATGCGGTTGCTAGCAAATTTTCTTTCTGCTGTTGAATTGTTTCACCTTTTTTTTTCTTAATTTTGCTTTTTTTATATCCAACGGCAGTCCTTTTCTAC